>NC_053023.1:34487924-34675053 GCF_003073215.2 Triticum urartu | reverse complement strand
AGCACAAGGTTTAGCAATTCTAGCAGTCTCATCACGGAAATGAATAACATGCCCATCAATATTATCAGACAAGAGATCTTTAACAATAGCAATATTAGGTTCAGCTTTAATTTGCTCAGGAGGTGTATAAGTTCTAATATTGCTTTTACGAACCACAGTTGAAGCTTTAACATGATCCTTTATCCTAACTGGGAAAGGTGGTTTCTCAACATAAGAAGTAGGAACAATAGGATCATTGTAAGTGATAGTCTTTTCTTCAACTTTAATAGGTGCAGCTACTTTTACTTCTATGGGAGGATGATATTTAAACCACTTCTCCCTAGGGAGATCAACATGAGTAGCAAAAGATTCACAGAAAGAAGCTACTATCTCAGAGTCAAGTCCATATTTAGTGCTAAATTTACGGAAAACATCGGTATCCATAAAAGATTTAACACAATCATACTTAGGTGTCATACCTGACTCCTTACCTTTGTCGAGGTCCCAATCTTCAGAGTTGCGTTTAATTCTTTCCAATAAATCCCATTTGAATTCAATAGTCTTCATCATAAAAGAGCCAGCACAAGAAGTATCGAGCATGGTGCGATTGTTATCAGAAAGCCGAGCATAAATTTTTTGAATAATTATTTCTCTTGAGAGCTCATGATTGGGGCATGAATATAACATTGATTTAAGCCTCCCCAAGCTTGAGCAATGCTTTCTCCTTCGCGAGGCCAGAAATTATATATATAATTGCGATCACGATGAACAAGATGCATAGGATAAAACTTCTGATGAAATTCCAATTTCAATCGTTTGTAGTTCCATGACCCCGTATCATCACATAGCCTATACCATGTCAATGCATCTCCCTTCAAAGATAAAGGGACGACCTTCTTCTTAATAACATCTCCGGGTACACTTGCAAGCTTAAATAATCCACAAACTTCATCCACATATATTAGGTGCTCATCGGGATGTAATGTTCCATCTCCTGCAAAAGGTTTAGCTAGTAGTTTTTCTATCATACCCGAAGGAATTTCAAAGCAGACATTTCCATTTTCTTTTTATTTTTCAGTAGGTTTAGTAGGTTGAGGAGCAACTCTTTGCTCTATTGGTCGAGGTGAAGATACCCCGAACAAGCCCCTCATAGGATTACTTTCCATAGTAATAAGTGACAGTAAATTTCAGCACACTATGTAAATTTTTCCTTACCAAATTCCACCTACCAAAGGTGCTTCACTCCCCGACAACGGCGCCAGAAAAGAGTCTTGATGACCCACAAGTATAGGGGATCTATCGTAGTCCTTTCGATAAGTAAGAGTGTCGAACCCAACGAGGAGCAGAAGGAAATGATAAGTGGGTTTCAGCAAGGTATTCTCTGCAAGCACTGAAATAATAGGTAACAAATAGTTTTGTGATAGGATAATTTGTAATGAGTAACAAGTAACAAAGTAAATAAAGTGCAGCAAGGTGGCCCAATCCTTTTTGTAGCAAAGGACAAGCCTGGACAAACTCTTATATGATGTAAAGCGCTCCCGAGGACACATGGGAATATCGTCAAGCTAGTTTTCATCACGTTCATATGATTCGCGTTTGGTACTTTGATAATTTGGTATGTGGGTGGACCGTTGCTTGGGTACTGCCCTTACTTGGACAAGCATCCCACTTATGATTAACCTCTATTGCAAGCATCCGTAACTACAACAAAAGTATTAAGGTAAACCTAACCATAGCATGAAACATATGGATCCAAATCAGCCCCTTACGAAGCAACGCATAAACTAGGGTTTAAGCTTCTGTCACTCTAGCAACCCATCATCTACTTATTACTTCCCAATGCACTACAAAAAGAAGACACATCCATGATATTTTGGGCCGAACGAATTTTTTCCTGTCATACATATGACACTTCTATGACGATAATTGTGACAAAACCCGGTATCATCATAGATGTGGTGAGCTCCTACTTCCATGACAAAAAATCATGACAGAAAATGGGCTTTTCGTCCTGGGCGGTCTAGAGACGCAGCTGCATGACATTCTTTGGGCCGTCCATGACGGAAAAAACCGTGGTAGAAGCGAGGGGGAGGAAAATTTCAGGGAGTTCCCGGTTACGGTGGGAGGTCGGGGGCCGAGCGATGCGCGTTTCTCTCGTACACGTACGCGCGTGTGTGCGAGGTGTTGGCTCTAACTGAACCCGAGCGAGGCGTTGGGCTCTAACTGAACCCGAGCGATTGCACTGCAGGCTACGCGTTACTGAACGCGAGCGATCGATCGATGGCTGTTAACTGAACCCGATCGAGCGATTCCTTCGCTACTGCTGCTAGCTGAAGCCGATCGATGCTGCCTCTGGATGAACAGTGAGCGTTGCGGGGGGGGGGGTTGGATGAACAGTTCCCGGTGGGGGTGGATGAACAGGACCCCGTGGTGTTGCCTCTGTATGAACAGGACCCTGATCGATCGAGCCGGTTGGGGCTGGATGAACAGGACCCCGTGGAGGGCTGGATGAATAGGACCACCCCATGGAGGGCAGGATGAACAGTAGACGGTGGAGGGCAGGATGAACAGTAGCCCGAGGAGGGGTGGTTGAATAAGAGCCTGTGGAGAGGGCTGGTTGAACAGTAGCCGGTGGAGTAGCGCGCGGTGGAGGCTGCATGAACAGGAGCCCGTGGATGAACAGTCGCAGATGGAGGCTGGAGGAGCTCGACGGTGGATGAATAGTCACTAGTAGAAAAAGGGGCTTTTGTCCCGGTTGGTAAGGCCCCTTTAGTCCCGGTTTTCGAACCGGGACTAAAGGGTCGGTACTAATGCCTCTCCCTTTAGTCCCGGTTCAATCCAGAACCAGGACTAAAGGGCACGGCCACGTGGAGCTCCACCACCAACCGGGACTAAAGGAAATTTTATGATTTTTTTGAATTTTTTTTTTGAATTTTTTTTTTGATTTTCAAATTTCTAAATTATTTTAACCTCTAGTCTGTAATCACCACCCCTCATCACTTCTCAATTTATCCTCCAATCACCCCTCATCATTCCAAATCATCTAACTTCCCGAACGGTCACCCATCCTCCCACTCCCCCAGCCTGAGCACGCTTAACTTCCGGGTTCTATTCTCCCTCGCTCCAAGTCTGCACTTGTTGTTTTCCTGACAATAGTAAGATGTCAATCTTATTAACCTTCAGGAATTTTGCTTGAGCATGAAGTGACACATTTCATAGTTTTATTTTGAAACTATTGTTTTAAAAAACAATAATTATTTAGTAACACTAATATTTCTTGAATAATTACTTTGACTATTGTTTGACCATAGTTTGACCATAGTTTGACCAGATTTGACCAAAATTGAAATAACTGAAATAATTATTTAGTAACACTAATATTCTAGAATAATTAGTTTGACCATTGTTTGACCATAGTTTGCCCACTGTTTGAATTTCTTTCGATTTTTTCCACTCTAGATCTTAAAAGCCCTGTAACTTTTTTCTATTAGGTTTTTGAGGATTTTGAAAATGTTTAACGGGGTTCCCCCGATTAAATTCGGATGTAACTTTTCGAGTAGATGGTTTTTCATATAAAAAACTTTTTCATCCGAGTTAGTATGCAAAAGTTATGCCCATTTTTACAAATTTCAGAGAGATTTTGCAAATAAAGTCAAAATTCACATTTGCAAATTTTCCCAACAACTAGACCACATATCACATGAGAAACTTATTTTCTTTTATTTTTTTGACATTTCCATTATTTTCTTTTATTTTTTTAAAAACTGAAAAGGCGATCCACAGGGGGGGGTAGAGTTTGAAAATGGGACCTTTAGTACCGGTTCGTGGCACGAACCGGGACTAAAGGTCTCAACCCCATTAGTCCCGGTTCGTGCCTCAAACCGGGACTAAAGGTCTAATCTTTAGTCCCGGTTTGAGGCACGAACCGGGACCAATGGTTGTGGGCCAGGAGCGAGGCCCATTGGTCCCGGTTCATCCCACCAACCGGGACCAAAAGGTCCAGATGAACCGGGACCAATGGCCCACGTGGCCCGGCCGGCCCCCTGCGCTCACGAACCGGGACCAATGCCCCCATTGGTCCTGGTTCTGGACTGAACCAGGACTAATGGGCTGACCCGGCCTGGACCAAAGCCCTGTTTTCTACTAGTGAGTAGCTCGAGGAGGCTGGAGGGGGTCGACGGTGGAGATGGAAAATATCCCATGGAGTCCCGTTTTGCGGTACGCCACACCCCTCCCGATGAACAGGACCCCCGTTTCAACTGTAGCGCTCCAACACAAGTCCGTTTCGTCCGTTTTGCGGTACGCCACACCCCTCCCGATCAACAGGACCCCCATTTCGACCATAGGAGGTCCGTTTCCTCCGTTTTGCGGTACGCCAGACCCCTCCCGATGAACATGATCCCGTTTCGAACGTGGCCAGTCAAACACAAGGCCATTTCCTCCGTTCTGCGGTACGCCAGGCCTCGTTTCCATCGCCTGTTCCGTCCAAGCCCTCTCGATGAACACGACACATTCCGTTGCCTCCCCATGAACACGACGCATTCCGTTGCCTCCTCATGAACACGACGACGACGCTGTTTCTCCGTTCCGACCCAGCCATGTACACGAGCCCTAGCCGTACATATGCGCGAGTAGGCGTTCGAGACCCTGCCCGTATGTACACATACGTGGCCGTATTTTCTTTCTTACACCCTGGCCGTTGTACGTACGTGTAAATGCTACGTGTGCGCCTCTACTACGACACGTGCGCGCCTCTACATCGACCAGTATATATGTACATACACGTTCGCGACCAGAATGACAACGCTACGTACGCTTTGACCAGGTGGGTCCCGACTGTCAGGCACTTCCTTGCGTGCGAAGATGTAGCTGGTGGGTCCCACCAGTCAGGGGTCGAATCGTTTTGTTTTTTTGCCCGGTCGCACTTCCTTGCGTGCGAAGGTGTAGCTGGTGGGTCCCAGTAGTCAGGGGGGAAACGCTTTTTTGCGAAATACGGTGGCCCATCCGGTGGGTCCCCGCTGTCAGGTGGAGGAATAATTATTTTGCGCGTAATAAGGAGCACTTCCTTGCTGCGGCCGTGGACCCAGCTGTCAGCGTCTCCACGCACAGTACTCTTCCGATGGAAGTCGGTCGTTGACCACATTGACCACGCCGCGCCGAGAGCACCATGGCGGTGGATGATGGCGAGGCCTAGGAAGGGGACGACGCGGAGCCGGGGAAGACGCGGCGGTGGATGCCCACGCGTAGAGGAGTACGAGGGTTCACTGGTTCGCTGCGGTGTGAGGCTGCCGTCGCCGCAGAATAACATGGGGTCTGGGTGAGTAGAGGGATGGCCTGGCCAGCGGTGGGAGTAGTAGGCGGCGGTGAGGCCTCCGCCGCATCGCAGCCGGCCACGGGAGGCTGGAGCACGAGGCACGACCGGCGCTGATTTGGGCGGCTGGAGCAAGAAGACCAGAGGTTGAAGAAGAACTACGGCCGTTGGATGGACATCGTACGGTCACTGGAGCTAGAATCGTGCATATTGACTAAGTTGACAAAGCCCTCCGTCCCCGTCAACTTAGTAGGCCCACAAGTCATCCTCCCACCAAGGTGGGTCCCACCTAGCAGGGGGTATTCATTTTTTTGACCGTAATAAGGAGGCACTTCCTTGCGTGCGAAGATATAGCTGGTGGGTCCGAGCTGTCAGTGGCGGTAACGTTTCTTTCGTGAAATATAGAGGCCCTTTCGGTGGGTCCCTGATGTCAGGTGGAGGAATCATTATTTTGCGTGTAATAAGGAGGCATTTCCTTGCGTGCGGCCGTGGACCCAGCTGTCGGCCTCTCCACGTACAGTCCACTTTAGATGCATGTCGGTCGTTGACCACGTTGACACATGGGAATATCGTCAAGCTAGTTTTCATCACGTTCATATGATTCGCGTTTGGTACTTTGATAATTTGGTATGTGGGTGGACCGGTGCTTGGGTACTGCCCTTACTTGGACAAGCATCCCACTTATGATTAACCTCTATTGCAAGCATCCGCAACTACAACAAAATTATTAAGGTAACCCTAACCATAGCATGAAACATATGGATCCAAATCAGCCCCTTACGAAGCAATGCATAAACTAGGGTTTAAACTTCTGTCACTCTAGCAACCCATCATCTACTTATTACTTCCCAATGCACTACAAAAAGAAGACACATCCATGATATTTTGGGCCGGACGATTTTTTTTCAGTCATACATATGACACTTCTATGACGATAATTGTGACAAAACCCGGTATCATCATAGATGTGGTGGGCTCCTACTTCTATGACAAAAAATCATGACAGAAAATGGGCTTTTCGTCCTGGGCGGTCCAGAGACGCAGCTGCATGACATTATTTGGGCCGTCCATGACGGAAAAAACCGTGGTAGAAGCGAGGGGGAGGAAAATTTCGGGGAGTTCCCGGTTACGGTGGGAGGTTGGGGGCCGAGCGATGCGCGTTTCTCTCGTACACGTACGCGCGTGTGTGCGAGGCGTTGGCTCTAACTGAACCCGAGCGAGGCGTTGGGCTCTAACTAAACCCGAGCGATTGCACTGCAGGCTACGCGTTACTGAACCCGAGCGATCGATCGATGGCTGTTAACTGAACCCGATCGAGCAATTCCTTCGCTACTGCTGCTAGCTGAAGCCGATCGATGCTGCCTCTGGATGAACAGTGAGCCTTGTGGGGGGGCGGGGGTGGATGGACAGTTCCCGGTGGGGGTGGATGAACAGGACCCCGTGGTGTTGCCTCTGTATGAACAGGACCCCGATCGATCGAGCCGGTTGGAGCTGGATGAACAGGACCTCGTGGAGGGCTGGATGAACAAGACCACCCCATGGAGGGCAGGATGAACAGTAGATGGTGGAGGGCAGGATGAACAGTAGCCCATGGAGGGGTGGTTGAACAGGAGCCCGTGGAGAGGGCTGGTTGAACTGTAGCCGGTGGAGTAGTGCGTGGTGGAGGCTGGATGAACAGGAGCCCGTGGATGAACAGTCGCAGATGGAGGCTGGAGGAGCTCGACGATGGATGAATAGTAGCTCGTGGAGGCTGGAGGGGGTCGACGGTGGAGATGAACAGTATCCCATGGAGTCTCGTTTTGTGGTACGCCACACCCCTCTCGATGAACAGGACCCCTGTTTCGACCGTAGCGCTCCAACACAAGTCCGTTTCGTCCGTTTTGCGGTACGCCACACCCCTCCTGATCAACAGGACCCCCGTTTCGACCATAGGAGGTCCGTTTCCTCCGTTTTGCGGTACGCCAGACCCCTCCCGATGAACAGGATCCCGTTTCGAACATGGTCGGTCGAACACACGGCCGTTTCCTCCGTTCTGTGGTACGCCAGGCCTCGTTTCCATCGCCTGTTCCGTCCAAGCCCTCTCGATGAACACGACACATTCCGTTGCATCCCCATGAACACGACGCATTCCGTTGCCTCCCCGTGAACACGACGACGATGCTGTTTCTCTGTTCCGACCCAGCCATGTACACGAGCCCTGGCCATACATATGCGCGAGTAGGCGTTCGAGACCCCGCCCGTATGTGCACATACGTGGCCGTATTTTCTTTCTTACACCCTGGCCGTTGTACGTACGTGTAAATGCTACGTGTGCGCCTCTACTACGACACGTGCGCGCCTCTACTACGACACATGCGCGCCTCTACATCGACCTGTATATATGTACATACACGTTCGCGACCAGAATGACAACGCTACGTACGCTTTGATCAGGTGGGTCCCGACTGTCAGGCACTTCCTTGCGTGCGAAGATGTAGCTGGTGGGTCCCAGCAGTCAGGGGTCGAATCGTTTTGTTTTTTTTCCCGGTCGCACTTCCTTGCGTGCGAAGGTGTAGCTGGTGGGTCCCAGTAGTCAGGGGGGAAACGCTTTTTTGCGAAATACGGTGGCCCATCCGGTGGGTCCCCGCTGTCAGGTGGAGGAATAATTATTTTGCGCGTAATAAGGAGCACTTCCTTGCTGCGGCCGTGGACCCAGCTGTCAGCGTCTCCACGCACATTACTCTTCCGATGGAAGTCGGTCGTTGACCACATTGACCACGCCGCGCCGAGAGCACCACGGCGGTGGACGATGGCGAGGCCTAGGAAGTGGACGACACGGAGCCGGGGAAGACGCGGCAGTGGATGCCCACGCATAGAGGAGTACGAGGGTTCACTGGTTCGCTGCGGTGTGAGGCTGCCGTCGCCGCAGAATAACTTGGGGTCTGGGTGAGTAGAGGGATGGCCTGGACGGCGGTGGGAGTAGTAGGCGGCGGTGAGGCCTCCGCCGCATCGTAGCCGGCCATGGGAGGCAGGAGCACGAGGCACGACCATCGCTGATTTGGGCGGCTGGAGCAAAAAGACCAGAGGTTGAAGAAGAACTACGGCCGTTGGATGGACATCGCACGGTCACTGGAGCTAGAGTCATGCATATTGACTAAGTTGTCAAAGCCCTCCGTCCCCATCAACTTAGTAGGCCCACAAGTCATCCTCCCACCAAGATGGGTCCCAGCTAGCAGGGGGTATTCATTTTTTTAGCGTAATAAGGAGGCACTTCCTTGCGTGCGAAGATATAGCTGGTGGGTCCGAGCTGTCAGTGGCGGTAACGTTTCTTCCGCGAAATATAGAGGCCCTTTCGGTGGGTCCCTGATGTCAGGTGGAGGAATCATTATTTTGCACGTAATAAGGAGGCATTTCCTTGCGTGCGGCCGTGGACCCAGCTGTCGGCCTCTCCACGTACAGTCCACTTTAGATGCATGTCGGTCGTTGACCACGTTGACCAGGCCGCGCCGAGAGCACCAGGGCGGTGGACGACGGCGAGGCCTGGGAAGGGAACGACACGGAGGGAGGGAATACTCGGCAGTTGTTTCCCACGCGGAGGGGAGTACGACTGTACGAGGGTTTACTGGTTCGTCTGCCGTCGCCGGAGAATAACAGCAGGTGTGGGTGACTAGAGGGATGGCTAGGCCAGCGATGGGAGTACGATGGGGCCGTGAGGCCTGCGCGGTAGCAGAGCCGGCCGCGGGGAGTCCCGCCGGTGCCTGTTTGAGCGGCTGGAGCAGGAAGAGCAGAGATTGAAGAAGCACGACGGCCGTTGGATGGCCATCCAATAGTCACTGCTTGTGCGTCAACCTTTTTTTTAGGAAAGCCTCAAATCTGCGGAAAACAGCATACAGCCCATCTGCCATTATTTCTAATAATTTACAGCCCATTTGCTAATTATTAAGGTTTTTTTGGATCCCATATTCTTTTTGTTAGCATTACAGCCCATATTGTGGCCACGGTTAAAAAATTATATGAAATTTTGCATATTTCGGTGCGGTCCGAACTGTTTTTAATCCCAAAATTTTGACTCACATTCAAACTGATTTAAAAAATAAATGTATAATAATATAAAATCCAACAAATTCTCCACACATAAAAATTAATGTAATTTCAAATCTCGAAATGAAGAAAAGATATTTGAAACTAATTGCCGGTTTGATGTGTTTTAAAAATGTACAACCCATTTCTCATTACTGATGGGCCATTTTCTCGGCCAGCCGAATGAAAGCTCTCCTCGTCTTGAAAGATTTGCAGCCCAACAGGCCTGACAAAGCGACTTACTTGGCAAATCACAAAAAAACTGGGCTGTGGCCGTGGACCTAGCTGTCAGCCTCTCCACGTACAGTACTCTTCCGATGGAATGTCGTTGACCATGTTGACCACACCGCACCAAGAGCACCAAGGCGGTGGATGACGGCGAGGCCTAGGAAGGGGACGACGCGGAGCCGGGGAAGACGCGGCAGTGGATGCCCATGTGGAGAGGAGTACGAGGGTTCACTGGTTCGGCTGCGGTGTGAGGCTGCCGTCGCCGCAGGGCCTGGCTAGCGGTGGGTGTAGTAGGGGGCGATGAGGCCTCATCGGCAGCACAGCCGGCCACTGGAGGCAGGAGCAGGCGGTCTCCCCGGCACTGGTTTGGGCGGCTGGTGCAAGAAGAGTAGCGATTGAAGAAGCAGCAGGACCGTTCGATTCAAATCCAACGGTTACTGCTGCTAGAATCGTTTGTTGACTAAGTTGACAAGCCCTGCGTATGCGTCAACTTAGTAGGCCCACAGGTTAGCCTCCCAACCGGTGCGCCCCAGATGTCAGTGGGAGGAATCATTTTTTTCACGTAATAAGGAGGTAGTTGATTGCGTGCGGCCAGGCCAGCGGAGGGAGTAGGGTGGGCCGAGGAAGCCTGCGCGGCATCACAGCGGGCCACAAGAGGAGGGAGCAGGCAGTCCTGCCGGCGCTAGTTTAGGTGGCTGGAGCAGGAAGATCAGAGATTGAAGAAGCACCTCGGCCGTTGGATGGACATCCAAAACTAACTGCTGCTAGAATCGTGTGTTCACTGACAAAGCCTTGCGTAAACAAGTCAGCCTCGAAATCTGTGGCGTGTACAGCCCATTTGCTATTATTTTATAATTTTTACTCATTTTCTAATTCATATGGAATTTATTGCAGCCCGTTTTCCATTTTTAGAATTGCTGGCCATTTTCTGGTCAGTACCAGAGTCAAAAAATTAACTAAATATGTGGGAAATTTTGAAAATTCGCAATTTTTTGCTGGGGAACGAAATATTCTTAATCCAAAAATTAATAGCCATACTAAAACAAATTTAAAAATAAATTAGTACTATGTCATGTTAAATCCAATGAAATACGTATAAGATATCAGTGAAGAACAAAAACAAAAAAAGAAACTTATATCCCATTTGCTATATTTTTTTGGAATTTTCAACCCCTTTTGATATTACTTTTAACAGACATTGACCATACTCTTAAGCCAGGCCGGAATGCATTCCTCCTCGTCTTGAAAGATTTGCAGCCCAGTAATTCGGAGAAAACAAATAGGCCTAGCTTGGGTATTCTTCAAAAAGAAATATTGGGCTACCTATTTTCCCAAAGAACTGGTGCATGAGCATTTAGCTTTATTTATTTATTTCTTTACTTATTTATGTTTAGGGGACCATGAGCATGTACCTGGGCCGGATTCATGTGAGAGCCTCCGTTCCAGTTAATTATGGGCTTCTCTATTGGTCCTTCATCAGTGGGTTGCATGTTATCAACAAGTGGAAAATGTGTTCTGAGTTTCAAAAAAAAGTGTTCCGTATGATAAATAGTATGCGCTACGTATGGTATGGGGCACTAAAGGATCGAACCGTGCAACGACTTCCAAAACATTGTGTTTGTCGTTCTAACAACACATTTATTCAACCAACAGACGAAATATACTACTGATTGTACATTGAAAACAGCAGCAACAACAACCAGGGCTGGGGGTGCAACAGAAGCAGTAAGCAGGCCAGAAGAGTGAAGACGCAGCTCTCTCTTCCAAACCAAACATCAGCCATCATTACAAAAGGGCTACCAAAAAAGAACAAGTGTATGCATCAAACTAAATAAAGATCCTACTACACCAAGTGTATGCATCTAACTAACTGTCACAGTTAGACGTTACTAATTTTTTTTGAAACGGAGGCAAAAGAATTGCCTCTTCGATTAATTAAGAAGAAGAGAATTGCCTGGTTAATCTACGGAAAACCAGGCTAAAACCGAAGACGTTACTATTTATTAAGCTGCAGTGGAGTCGCAGATGGAGAGGAGTGGGAAACTTCACTGGTTCGGGTGTGCGGCAGCACAGCCGCGGTGGTTAGAAGGGAAAACATAAATTGGACACGACATTACTTTTATAAGAGACCTGTGTTTTATACCCCACAGTAGGCATACTAACAAGTTCACACACAAATACAACAGAAAAGGTAAACATTCATATCAAACTCAGGTTCACAGGACACGTTTATATCCATAGCCTGTTGGAGATATGCCCTAGAGGCAATAATAAATTAGTTATTATTATATTTCCTTGTTCATGATAATCGTTTATTATCCATGCTAGAATTGTATTGATAGGAAACTCAGATACATGTGTGGATACATAGACAACACCATGTCCCTAGTAAGCCTCCAGTTGACTAGCTCGTTTATCAATAGATGGTTACGGTTTCCTGACCATGGACATTGGATGTCATTGATAACGGGATCACATCATTAGGAGAATGATGTGATGGACAAAGACCCAATCCTAAGCCTAGCACAAGATCATGTAGTTCGTATGCTAAAGCTTTTCTAATGTCAAGTATCATTTCCTTAGACCATGAGATTGTGCAACTCCTGGATACCGTAGGAGTGCTTTGGGTGTGCCAAATGTCACAACGTAACTGGGTGGCTATAAAGGTACACTACAGGTATCTCCAAAAGTGTCTATTGGGTTGGCACGAATCGAGACTGGGATTTGTCACTCCGTGTAAACGGAGAGGTATCTCTGGGCCCACTCGGCAGGACATCATCATAATGTGCACAATGTGATCAAGGAGTTGATCACGGGATGATGTGTTACGAAATGAGTAAAGAGACTTGCCGGTAACGAGATTGAACAAGGTATCGGGATACCGACGATCGAATCTCGGGCAAGTATCGTACCGCTAGACAAAGGGAATTGTATACGGGATTGATTAAGTCCTTGACATCGTGGTTTTTCCGATGAGATCATCGTGGAACATGTGGGAGCCAACATGGGTATCCAGATCCCGCTGTTGGTTATTAACCGGAGAGTCATCTCGGTCATGTCTGCATGTCTCCCGAACCCGTAGGGTCTACACACTTAAGGTTCGGTGACACTAGGTTTATAGAGATATTAGTATGCGGTAACCCGAAAGTTGTTCGGAGTCCCGGATGAGATCCCGGACGTCACGAGGAGTTCTGGAATGGTCCGGAGGTAAAGGTTTATATATGGGAAGTCTTGTTTTGGTCGCCGGAAAAGTTTCGCGCATTATCGGTATTGTACCGGGAGTGCCGAAAGGGGTCCAGGGGTCCACCAAGGGGGTCCACCTGCCCCGGGGGGCCACATGGGCTGTAGGGGTGTGCGCCTTGGCCTATATGGGCCAAGGGCACCAGCCCCAAGAGGCCCATGCGCCAAGAGATAAGGGAAAGAAAGAGTCCTAAAGGGGGAAGGCACCTCCTAGGTGCCTTGGGGAGGATGGACTCCTCCCTGGCCGCACCCTTCCTTGGAGGAAGGGCCAAGGCTGCGCCCCCCCTCTCCCTTGGCCCTATATATAGTGGGGGGAAGGGAGGGCAGCCGCACCTAAGCCCTGGCGCCTCGCTCTCCCTCCCATGACACATCTTCCTCCCCCCGCAGCGCTTGGCGAAGCCCTGTTGGAATCCCGCTACTTACACCACCACGCCGTCGTGCTGCTGGATCTCCATCAACCTCTCCTCCCCCCTTGCTGGATCAAGAAGGAGGAGACGTCGCTGCTCCGTACGTGTGTTGAACGCGGAGGTGCCGTCCGTTCGGCGCTAGGATCATCGGTGATTTGGATCACGACGAGTACGACTCCATCAACCCCGTTCTCTTGAACGCTTCCGCGCGCGATCTACAAGGGTATGTAGATCCACTCCTCCCTCATTGCTAGATGACTCCATAGATAGATCTTGGTGACACGTAGGAAAATTTTGAATTTATGCTACGTTTCCCAACAGTGGCATCATGAGCTAGGTTTATGCGTAGTTTCTATGCACGAGTAGAACACAAAGTAGTTGTGGGCGTTGATTTTGTTCAATATGCTTACCGTTACTAGTCTAATATTGATTCGGTGGCATTGTGGGATGAAGCGGCCCGGACCGACCTTACACGTACTCTTACGTGAGACTGGTTCCACCGACTGACATGCACTAGTTGCATAAGGTGGCTAGCGGGTGTCTGTCTCTCCCACTTTAGTCGGATCGGATTCGATGAAAAAGGTCCTTATGAAGGGTAAATAGCAATTGGCATATCACGTTGTGGTTTTTGCGTAGGTAAGAAACGTTCTTGCTAGAAACCCATAGCAGCCACGTAAAACATGCAAACAACAATTAGAGGACGTCTAACTTGTTTTTGCAGGGTATGCTATGTGATGTGATATGGCCAAAAGGATGTGATGAATGATATATGTGATGTATGAGATTGATCATGTTCTTGTAATAGGAATCACGACTTGCATGTCGATGAGTATGACAACCGGCAGGAGCCATAGGAGTTGTCTTAATTTATTTATGACCTGCGTGTCAACATAAACGTCATGTAATTACTTTACTTTATTGCTAACCGTTAGCTGTAGTAGTAGAAGTAATAGTTGACGAGACAACTTCATGAAGACACGATGATAGAGATCATGATGATGGAGATCATGATGATGGAGATCATGATGATGGAGATCATGATGTCATGCCGGTGACAATGATGATCATGGAGCCCCGAAGATGGAGATCAAGAGGAGCAAAGTGATGATGGACATATCATGTCACTATTTGATTGCATGTGATGTTTATCATGTTTATGCATCTTGTTTACTTAGAACGACGGTAGTAAATAAGATGATCCCTCATAATAATTTCAAGAAAGTTCTCCCCCTAACTGTGCACCGTTGCGACAGTTCGTTGTTTCGAAGCACCACGTGATGATCGGGTGTTAGATTCTAACGTTCACATACAACGGGTGTAAGACAGATTTACACACGCGAAACACTTAGGTTGACTTGACGAGCCTAGCATGTACAGACATGGCCTCGGAACACAAGAGACCGAAAGGTCGAGCATGAGTCGTATGGTAGATACGATCAACATGAAGATGTTCACCGATGATGACTAGTCCGTCTCACGTGATGATCGGACACGGCCTAGTTGACTCGGATCATGTAATCACTTAGATGACTAGAGGGATGTCTATCTGAGTGGGAGTTCACAAGATGAACTTAATTATCCTGAACATAGTCAAAAGGTCTTCGCAAATTATGTCGTAGCTCGCGCTTCAGTTCTACTGTTTAGATATGTTCCTAGAGAAAATTTAGTTGAAAGTTGATAGTAGTAATTATGCGGACTAGGTCCGTAAACTGAGGTTTGTCCTCATTGCTTCATAGAAGGCTTATGTCCTTAATGCACCGCTCAGTGTGCTGAACCTCGAACGTTGTCTATGGATGTTGCGAACATCTGACATACACATTTTGATAACTACGTGATAGTTCAGTTAAACGGCTTAGAGTTGAGGCACCGAAGACGTTTTGAAACGTCGCGAAACATATGAGATGTTTCGAGGGCTGAAATTGGGATTTCAGGCTCGTGCCCACGTCAAGAGGTATAAGACCTCCGACGATTTTCTTAGCCTGCAAACTAAGGGAGAAAAGCTCAATTATTGAACTTGTGCTCAGATTGTCTGAGTACAACAATCGCTTGAATCGAGTGGGAGTTGATCTTCCAGATGAAATAGTGATGGTTCTCCGAAGTCATTACCACCAAGCTGCTTGAGCTTCGTGATGAACTATAATATATCAGGGACATATATGATGATCCTTGAGATATTCGCGATGTTTGACACCACAAAAGTAGAGATCAAGAAGGAGCATCAATTGTTGATGGTTGGTGAAACCACTAGTTTCAAGAAGGGCAAGGGCAAAAAGGGATGCTTCATGAAACGGCAAATCAGCTGCTGCTCTAGTGAAGAAACCCAAGGTTGAACCCAAACCCGAGACTAAGTGCTTCTGTAATAAAGGGAACAGCCACTGGAGCAGAATTACCCTAGATACTTGGTAGATAAGAAGGCTGGCAAGGTCGATAGAAGTATATTGGATGTATTATGTTAATATGTACTTTACTAGTACTCCTAGTAGCACTAGGGTATTAGATACCGGTTCGGTTGCTAAGTGTTAGTAACTCGAAATAAAAGCTACGGAATAAACGGAGACTAGCTAAAGGTGAGATGACGATATGTGTTGGAAGTATTTCCAAGGTTGATCAAATATCGTACACTCCCTCTACCATCGAGATTGGTGTTTGCGTTGAGCATAGACATGATTGGATTATGTCTATCGCAATACGGTTATTCATTTAAAGAGAATAATGGTTACTCTGTTTATTTGAATAATACCTTCAATGGTATTACACCTGAAATGAATGGTTTATTGAATCTCGATCGTAGTGATACACATGTTCATGCCAAAAGATAGTAATGATAGTACCACCTACTTGTGGCACTGCCACGTAAGTCATATCGGTATAAAACGCATGAAGAAGCTCCATGTTGATGGATCTTTGGGCTCACTTGTTTTGAAAGGTTTGAGACATGCGAACCATGTCTATTGCTGTATATGCATGAAGAAACTCCATGCAAATGGACCGTTTGGACTCACTTGATTTTGAATCACTTGAGACATGCAAATCATACCACATGGGCAAGATGACTGAAAGCCTCGTTTTCAGTAAAATGGAACTAGAAAGCAACTTGTTGGAAGTAATACATTTTGATGTGTGCAATCCAATGAGTGATGAGGCATGTAGTGGATATCGTTATGTTCTTACTTCACAGATGATTTGAGTAGATGTTGAGTATATTTACTTGATGAATCACGAGTCTGAATTATTGAAAGGTTCAAGTAATTTCAGGGTGAAGTTGAAAGATCGTCGTGACAGGAGGATAAAATATCTATGATATGATCATAGAGATGAATATCTGAATTACGAGTTTGGCACAGAATTAAGACATTGTGGAAATTGTTTCACAACTAATAGAGCCTGGAACACCATAGTGTGATGGTGTGTCCGAACATCATAACTACACCCTATTGGATATGATGCATACCATGATGTCTCTTATCGAATTACCATGATAGTTTATGGGTTAGGAATTAAAGACAACCACATTCACTTTAAATAGGGAACCACGTAATTCCGATGAGATGACACCATATGAACTATGGTTTAGAGAAACCTAAGCTGTCATTTCTTAGAAGTTTGGGGCTGCGACGCTTATGTGAAAAGTTTTAGGCTGATAAGCTCGAACCCAAAGCGGATAAATGCATCTTCATAGGACACCCAAAACAGTTGGGTATACCTCCTGTCTCAGATCCGAAAGCAATAAGGGATTGTTTCTAGAATCGGGTCCTTTCACAAGGAAAAGTTTCTCTCGAAAGAATTGAGTGGGAGGATGGTGGAGACTTGCTGAGGTTATTGAACCGTCTCTTCAACTAGTGTGTGGCAGGGCACAGGAGTTGTTCCTGTGGCACCTACACCAATTGAAGTGGAAGCTTATGATAGTGATCATGAAACTTCAGATCAAGTCACTACCAAACCTCGTGGGATGACAAGGATGCGTACTACTTCAGAATGGCACGTAATCCTGTCTTGGAAGTCATGTTGCTAGACAACAATGAACCTACGAGCTATGGAGAAGCGATGGTGGGCCTGGATTCCAAAATGGCTCGAGGCCATATAATCCGAGAGAGGATCCATATATGAAAAAAAAGTGTAGACTTTGGGAGAACTACTTGATGGTCGTAAGGCTGTTAGGTACATATGGATTTTAAAAGGAAGACGGACAATGATGGTAGGTATCACCATTAAGAAAGCTTGACTTGTCGTTAATATGTTTTCCGACAAGTTCAAGGAGTTGACTGCGATGAGACTTTCTCACTCGTAGCGATGCTAAGAGTCTGTTGGAATTATATTAGCAATTACTGCATTATTTGTGAAATCTTGCAGATAGGATGCCAAAAACCATTGTTTCCTCGATGATTTTTGAGGAAAGGTTGTATGTGATACAACCGGAAGGTTTTGTTAATCCTAAAAGATGCTAATAAGTATGCAAAGCTCCAGCAATCCTTCTAAGGACTGGAGTAAGCATCTCGGAGTTGGAATGTATACTTTGATAAGATGATCAAAGTTTTGGGTGTATACAAAGTTTATGAGAAACTTGTATTTCCAAAGAAGTGAGTGGGAGCACTATAGAATTTCTGATAAGTATATGTTGACATATTGTTGATCAGAAATGATGTAGAATTTCTGGAAAGCCTGGATTAAGCTACTTGAACATTGAGCATCAAGATCTATAAGGATAGATCAAAATTCTTAATGGTACTTTCAAATGAGCACACACCTTGACATGATCTTGAAGGTGTTCAAGATGGACCTGTCAAAGAAGGAGTTCTTGCCTGAGTTGTAAGGTATGAAGTTAAGACTTAAAGCTCGACCACGGCAGAAGAAAGAGGAAGGACGAAGGTCGTCCCCTATGCTTTTGTCATAGGCTCTATACGGTATGCCATGCTGAGTACCGCACCTGATGTGTGCCTTGCCACATATCTGGCAAGAGGGTACAAAGGTAATCTAGGAGTAGATCACCAGATAGCGGTCTAAATTATCCTTAGAGGAATAAGGATATGTTTCTCGGTTATGGAGGTGATAAAGAGTTCGACGTAAAGAGTTATGTCGATGCAAGCATAACACCTATCCAAATAGCTCTGAGTAGAGATACCGGATACGTATAATGGAGCAACGATTTAGAATAGCTCCAAGTAGAACAATTATTTGAAATGGCTCCAAATATAGTGTAGTAGCTGCATCTACAAGATGACATAGAGATTTGCGAAGTACATACGGATCTGAAAGATTCAGACCCGTTGACTATAACATCTCTCACAAGCATAACATGTTCAAACCCAGAACTAATCGAGTGTTAATCACATGGTAATGTGAACTAGATTATTGACTCTAGTAAACTCTTTGGGTGTTAGTCACATGGGGATGTGACCTTGAGTGTTAATCACATATCGATGTGAACTAGATTATTGACTCTAGTGCAAGTGGGAGACTGTTGGAAATATGCCCTAGAGGCAATAATAAATTAGTTATTATTATATTTCCTTGTTCATGATAATCGTTTATTATCCATGCTAGAATTGTATTGATAGGAAACTCAGATACATGTGTGGATACATAGACAACACCATGTCCCTAGTAAGCCTCTAGTTGACTAGCTCGTTGATCAATAGATGGTTACGGTTTCCTGACCATGGACATTGGATGCCATTGATAACGGGATCACATCATTAGGAGAATGATGTGATGGACAAAGACCCAATCCTAAGCCTAGCACAAGATCATGTAGTTCGTATGCTAAAGCTTTTCTAATGTCAAGTATCATTTCCTTAGACCATGAGATTATGCAACTCCTGGATACCGTAGGAGTGCTTTGGGTGTGCCAAACGTCACAACGTAACTGGGTGGCTATAAAGGTACACTACAGGTATCTCCAAAAGTGTCTGTTGGGTTGGCACGAATCGAGACTGGGATTTGTCACTCCGTGTAAACGGAGAGGTATCTCTGGGCCCACTCGGTAGGACATCATCATAATGTGCACAATGTGATCAAGGAGTTGATCACGGGATGATGTGTTACGAAACGAGTAAAGAGACTTGCTGGTAACGAGATTGAACAAGGTATCGGGATACCGACGATCGAATCTCGGGCAAGTATCGTACCGCTAGACAAAGGGAATTGTATACGGGATTGATTAAGTCCTTGACATCGTGGTTCATCCGATGAGATCATCATGGAACATGTGGGAGCCAACATGGGTATCCAGATCCCGCTGTTGGTTATTAACCGGAGAGTCATCTCTGTCATGTCTGCATGTCTCCCGAACCCGTAGGGTCTACACACTTAAGGTTCGGTGACGCTAGGGTTATAGAGATATTAGTATGCGGTAACCTGAAAGTTGTTCGGAGTCCTGAATGAGATCCCGGACATCACGAGGAGTTCTGGAATGGTCCGGAGGTAAAGATTTATATATGGGAAGTCTTGTTTTGGTCGTCGGAAAAGTTTCGCGCATTATCGGTATTGTACTGGGAGTGCCGAAAGGGGTCCGGGGGTCCACCAAGGGGGTCCACCTGCCCCGAGGGGCCACATGGGCTGTAGGGGTGTGCGCCTTGGCCTATATGGGCCAAGGGCACCAGCCCCAAGAGGCCCATGCGCCAAGAGATAAGGGAAAGAAAGAGTCCTAAAGGGGGAAGGTGAAAGTGCAACTATCCCTAGGTGGTTTTGGTAATTCATAACAACATATAGCTCATTGAGCTAATGCTATTTCAAGATGATTATTTCAGGAAAGCTCAATGATTGGCATGGCATGGATGTGAAAGTGGAACCCTCAAAATGCTAAGGACAAAGGATTGGCTCAAGCTCAAAAGCTCAAGACTCTTCATTTTATATTTTAGTGATCCAAGATCACATTGAGTCTTTAGGAAAAGCCAATACTATTAAGGAGGGATGAGGTGTTGCTTAATGAGCCTCTTGCTTCATGTGCTTAGTGATATGCTCCAAAACCCTCAACTACTTTCCCATATCCACATATGACCTAAACCCTAAGCCAAACTCGGTCCTACCGATTCTTCCTATCCGGCGCCACCGAGTTTTACTTGTCATTAGCCACTGCCAAACCCTAGCAATTCGGTCCTACCGATAGGGATCTCGGTCTCACCGAGATGGGGTTGCAAACTCTCTGTTTCCCTTCCGTAACTTTTCGGTCCCACCGAAAGAGCGAATCGGTCCCACCGAGATTGCAATGTAAACTCAGTGTTTCCCCTTTGTAACTTTTCGGTCTCACCGAGTTCCACTCGGTCTCACCGAAAGAGCAAATCGGTCCCACCGAGTTTGCCTGACCAACTCTCTGGTTAGCTAATTACCAAATTCGGTCTCACCGAGTTTGTGTAATCGGTCTCACCGAGATTACGTTATGCCCAAACCCTAACCATATCGGTCCTACCGAGTTGCATGTCAGTCCCACCAAAAATCACTAACGGTCACTAGGTTTACATTTTCGGTCCGACCGAGCTTATTGATTCGGTCCCACCGAGATTGGAAAACTGTGTAACGGTTGGATTTTGTGTGGAGGCTGTATATACCCCTCCACCTCCTTCTCATTCGATGAGAGAGCCATCAGAACACACACACCATTCCAACTCATATGTTCTGAGAGAGAACCACCTACTCATGTGTTGAGACCAAGACATTCCATTCCTATCATATGAATCTTGATCTCTAGCCTTCCCAAGTTGCTTTCCACTCAAACCCTCTTTCCACCAAATCCAAATCCTATGAGAGAGAGTTGAGTGTTGGGAAGACTATCATTTGAAGCACAAGAGCAAGGAGTTCATTACCTACACACCATTTGTTACTTCTTGGAGAGTGGTGTCTCCTAGATTGGCTAGGTGTCACTTGGGAGTCTCCGACAAGATTGTGGAGTTGAACCAAGGAGTTTGTAAGGGCAAGGAGATCGCCTACTTCATGAAGATCTACCGCTAGTGAGGCAAGTCCTTCATGGGCGTTGGCCATGGTGGGATAGACAAGGTTGCTTCTTCGTGGACCCTTTGTGGGTGGTTGCTTCTTCGGAGACCCTTCGTGGGTGGAGCCCTGTGTGGACTCGCGCAACCGTTACCCTTGGGTGGAGCCCTGTGTGGACTCGCGCAACCGTTACCCTTCGTGGGTTGAAGTCTCCATCAATGTGGATGTAGGATAGCACCACCTATCCGAACCACGGGAAAAACATTTGTGTCTCCAATAGCGTTTGAATTCTCCAAACCCTTCCCTTTACATTCTTGCAAGTTGCATGCTTTACTTTCCGCTGCCTATATACTCTTTGCATGCTTGCTTGAATCATGTGATGATTGCTTGACTTGTCCTAAATTAGGTAAAATCTGCCAAGAACTAAAATTGGGAAAAGGTTAAGTTTTTATTTGGTCAAGTAGTCTAATCACCCCCCCTCTAGACATACTTTCGATCCTACAAGTGCTATCAGAGCTTTGGTCTCCATTTGCTTGATCTCCATAGCTTTTGGTAGTCATAGCCTTGGTTTCACATCCTAGGAGAGTATGGCGTCTAGCGAGGGAAATTATCACCGTAGAGGTCCTTACTTTGATGGTACTAATTTTGCTAGTTGGAAGCATAAAACGAAAATGCATATTCTTGGACATAACCCCGCCGTTTGGGCTATTGTGTGTGTTGGTTTGCAAGGTGACTTCTTTGATGGGAGAGAACCAAACCGTGAAGCTACCGCGGATGAGTTGAAGATGTTGCAATACAATGCTCAAGCTTGTGACATTCTCTTCAACGGATTGTGCCCCGAAGAATTCAACAAAATCAGCCGTCTTGAGAATGCAAAGGAAATTTGGGACACTTTGATTGATATGCACGAAGGTACCGACTCCGTCAAGGAATCCAAGTTGGATGTACTTCAAAGCCAACTTGACAAGTTCAAGATGAAGGATGGTGAAGGTGTCGCTGAGATGTACTCTAGGCTAGCTCTCATCACAAATGAGATTGCCGGCTTAGGAAGTGAAGAGATGACCGATAGATTCATCATCAAGAAGATTCTAAGAGCCTTGGATGGAAAATATGATACCGTGTGCACATTGATCCAAATGATGCCCAATTACCAAGATCTCAAGCCAACGGAGGTGATTGGAAGAATTGTTGCTCATGAGATGTCACTTAAGGATAAAGAGGAACTTCACAACAAATCAAGTGGTGCCTATAAAGCCTCATGTGAAGCCCCTACATCATCAAGTGAGAAACGAGACTTCAATGAAGAATTGAGCTTAATGGTGAAGAACTTCAACAAGTTCTACAAGAGTAGAAGCAAAGATAGAAGCTTCAAGTCAAGGTCCTACAATGACAAAAGATCTTCTAGTCGAGAGCGAAACTGCTACAATTGTGGAAGACCCAGACACTATTCCAATGAGTGTACGGCTCCCTACAAGAGAAGAGAAGATTCTCCAAAAAGAAGAAGCAAAGGATCACCACCAAGAGAGAGAAGGAGTAGAGATGATCGTTATGAACGAAGATACTCACGGAGAAGCAAGGATTCGGAAAGGAAGGAAAAATCATCAAGGAGCTACACAAGACGAAGACATCAAGCTCATGTTGGTGAATGGGTATCCGGCTCCGACTCCGACAGCCACTCCGAGAGAAGTTATCACTCCGACTCCGAAGATACTCAAGATGAAGGTGTTGCCGGTCTAGCACTTGTGTCAACCAGCTCCTACGACATATTTGACTCACCAAATGAAGGAATTGGAAGATGCTTCATGGCCAAAGGTCCTAAGGTAACACACCCCGAGTATGTTGATTTCAATAGTGATGAAGATGACTTGTTAGGTGATGATTTGCTTGGTGACAACTCTAGTGATGAATACTATGATGAAATGTCAATTAAACATGCTAATCAAGATAAAACGAATGACAATGATAAGGAGAAGATTGAGGCTCTAACTAAAGAACTAAAAACTCTTAAGTTAGCTCATGACACTATCTTCGAAGATCATCGAGAACTTTTGAGAGCTCATGAGGAATTACGCTTTGAAAAGCTCAATCTTGAGCAAGAGCATGAGTTCTTAAAGGCAATCAATGATGATCTCCGCAAGAAAAGTTCTTCTTACATTGCCAAGCGTTTACTCTTATCCACTTACATGCCTCAAGTCAAGTCTAACAAGAAAGATTCTTCCTCTAGTAGTAACAATGATCATGCTAAATCAAATATTGTTACTTCTAGTAGTTCTCTTGATTCCACTAATGATTCTCTTAGCCAAGTTACACTTGAGCAAGAAAATAGTTTATTGAAGGGAATTATAGAGAAAGGAGTGTACAAAAGCCTTGCCGAGAGTAAGCAATTCGAGGAAATTGTGCGCAAGCAAGGAATGCACCGGAAGAATCAAGGCGTTGGTTTTGAACGAAAGTTCAATGCCAATGGAGTTGAGTGGGAAGAAGATCAATACCCCAAGACAAAGTTTGTCCCTCAACAAGAGAAGTATACTTCTTTCAAGGGGACACAAGCTCAAGATGATCTTCCACCACAAGACTACGAGCAAAAAAGGGAAGGACAAGCTTCAAGAGGAAATTGATGCATTTGAAGAAGCTCCGAAGACCCTAGTCAAGTGGATTCCCAAGACTACTTCAAGTTCCACTTCATCAAGTACGACTACAACTCCAAGGATTCCCATCAAGATGATGTGGATCCAAAAGAAGAAGAACTAGAGAGTTCTTGAGGGTGACTCCGCCAACATACTTCACTCTTATCATTTTGGCAAGAACAAGTGCAATCAACTTCCACATCTTGCACTAGTTTAAGGAGTCACAAACCCTCTTGTTGGTAAGACAAGGGACAAGGTAACCTAAAAGTTTTCATGGACATCATCTTTTGTGTGCATCACTCTATGTCTATGGATATCCTTGTTTGTTCCTTGTGGGACTAACCCATGTAGGTATTGAAAGTGCAATTCACTCAAATGGATAGCTCCAAGAGATCTACATCAACATTGAGCATCCACATCTTCAATATCTACATGAAGTCATCATCGACAAAACCCAAGGTTAGTTCATCCCTCTTAGGGGGGATATCACATCTAGGGGGAGCTTTACTCTAAGACTTGAGCTAAAGCAACTCTAAAGATGTGAACAGAACAATGCTTTATGTAAAAGTGGTAACCCCACTTGAGCTTAAACGATGAGTATGACCTATGATCAAGTGATCTCACTTGACTCCTAAGTCAATATACTCATATATAGATGACCTAGTCATCGCAAATTGCTTGATAGATGCTAGAATTGGTTGTGCATGCCTTGTCACATATTTCATTTGCCATCTTATTGTGTGAGCATGCTGGTTGCATATTTTACTCATTCGAGGACATCCACTTGTTGTTTTGATTGTTTGGTTTTATCTTCTTTTGCCAAGTGGATGGACAAGAATGCCTAAGAACCTCCTCTAGCTATCTATGCTTTTCTCGTCTCAAACTCTATTCATGCTGCATCACAAAATTTGATCAAGTCAGATTCGAACCACTCTGTGTGAGGAGCGCTCGGAGTCCCCGATTCGTCATAGACTTAAACTTCCAAAACCTCTTTATGATTCTCAGTCTGACTAATACCCCACTTTCGGTCCTACCGAGATCATTAAGTTGATCTAGGTTTTCGATCTCGGTGCAACCGATTTGAACCTTTAGGTCACACCGAGTTTCAGTAACTGCACGCAGTTATGAATCTCGGTGCCACCGAGTCGTTCCACTCGGTCACACCGACAGGGTCGGGCTATATATAGTCACGGGCAAAATTTGGAAATTTCTCCGAACCCCTTCGCCCGCGCGATAGCCTGCTCTGCCCTCGTGGTCTCCGGATCGTCTTCTCACCGCCAGCAGCCTCCAGTCGCTGGTCTCCGTCGCCGTCAACGGGAATTCTGCCCCGCCGTTGCCGCCGTAGCAAGTCCCCGCCGAACTAGGGTATGGACTTGATCTTTGTGCTATTTCTCAATCTGATTCCTAGCACATTGTGATCATGGTGATTCTAGCCATGTTTGATAAACTTCTATCCAGTCAAAACGCTCGTAGATTAGGTTTGATTCGAAAATTCTAGGTTTAGGTTTCCGCCGAAACTATCTCGGACCCACCGAGTTGAAAAACTCGGTCCCACCGATTTGGCTTATGCCATTGCACAAGTGAGACTCGGTCTGACCGAGAATTACTTATCGGTGTGACCGATTTTTGAACTCAGTGAAACCCTAGCAGTCTCGGTGCCACCGAACTATGACTCGGTCCTACCGAGTTCACTAGTTTAGGTTCCAAAACTGCTTCGGTATCACCGAGTTTGAAAATCGGTAGATCCGAGATGATTTCAGTGGGAAACTAAAACTAAGTTTTTGGATCATTCTTTTGCAAAAATCTCTGCATTTTGTGATGCTCATCTTTTCTATCTCATCTATAATCTATTCACAGGGTTAGCAATCAGTTTGCAGCATGTCTGATCAAAGTGATAGCCAAAATCTGTCAGAGCAGCAAGTAGTGATGAGTGAGGGCACTAGTCCCTCCAGTTCATCTGATGAAGGCAGCAGGAGCACTCCTAGTAACTTGCCAAAGGCTGCCACGAGACAAAGGGAGAAGAGGACTTCAGATTCCGAAGATGAAGACTATGTGGCAGAGGAAGAGGCCACTTCCAAGAGAGTTGAGCCAGCTCAAGGCACTAAGCCAGGTCTGAAAATCAAAAGGCCAGCAGGCAGGCAGCCCATGTCAAAGGCAAGAGCCTCAACTGAGAAGCTCACTCCCCAAGAGCCAGTTGCAGCTGAGGGCAAGAAAAGAAAGGAAAGGGTGAAGAAGATTGTGGCCAGAGTGCTTGGCAAAGCTTCCATCATGGAAGAGGAAGAGGAAGAAGAGGTAGCTGCACCAGCACCCAAGGCATCCAAGCTGATGGGTGATGCCATAAGGTCAGGGGCTACCGCATCTAAGCCCAAGTCAGCTCCAAAGCCAAAGCCTAAGAGAAATACAAGGAGCATTCCTGCAGCTGAGAAGAACAAGGCCCCAGTGCCTGAGACTGTTGCTGAAGAAGAGGAAGAAAATGTCCTAAGGAAGCTAAAGCCCAAGATCCCAGACCACAACGATGATCATCCTGTGGCTGAGGATATGACGCTCAGGAGAGATTCAGGGCTAAGGAAATGGAGAGAAGCAGACCCATATGCTTCAAGAAGAAGGACAGAAGTGGACTACAGGTTTCACACCAAGGAGCAGCAGGATTTCTATGGGACTGTTTTGCTAGATAAGAAGCCAATTGTCTGTGACATGAGATGGGTTGACTGGACCTACATCAAGGAGAAGGAGGAACACTACCCAGGAGTATATGACAGCTTTAATGCTTGTGGAGTAGCTGACTTTGTTGGGCAGAAGCTCACAAAGTGGAACGAGGAACTCATCATGCAGTTCTACTCCACAGCACACTTTTATCCAGATGGGAGGATCACATGGATGTCTGAGGGTACAAGGTACCAATCTACAGTGGCTGAGTGGGCACAGATCATAAATGCCCCAGAGGAGCAAGATGATGACTTGGATATCTATGCCAAGAAGAAGATGGACCATAACTCCATGTCCAATATGTACAAGGAAATTCCCAATGAAGCCCTTGACACCTTCAAATTTGGGTCTGTGCATTATCTTCTGTCAGGACTGCCTACGATCAATTGGATACTAAGGCACACCTTACTACCCAAGTCTGGAGATCACAAGATGATCAGAGGCCATGCTATCAACTTGCTACATGTGTTTGATGTGCCTCAGAAGTTCAAGGTGATGAGCCTCATAGTGGAAACAATCAAGAGGACTGCAGCAGATCAGAAGAGGAGCTGCGGATATGCCCCTCAAATTCAGGAGCTCATCAACTCCAAGATGGGCACGGGCATATATCTATTGGACAAGGAACACCTGCCCATCCGTCCAGATTTTGAGAACAATGAAGTTGTGATGACTGAGAACGAGCCATCATCTGCCCAAGCATACGCGAAGAAGGAGAAGGCGAGGAAGGAGAAAGCTGCCAAGATGCCAACTCAAGAGGAGGCATCTGAGTATTTCTTGAAGACTAAACAAGAGCAGCTTGGTTACTTGATTGCATCCACGCTGAGGATTGAGCAAGGTCTAGCCACCCTCACTCAGAATCAGCAGAGCCTAGAGAGAATCATGGAACAGAAGTTCTATGACTTGGATGTCAAGGTAACGGAAGTTCAGTCTGCAGTGGAGCAGCTCCAGGAGGACATGCAGGAGAGGAGAGGCAGAACTACTACTCATGCCTTTGCCAGAGTGCCAAGAGGTCCGAGGTCGTCTGCCGTGCCAGTTGCTGACACAAGAGCCACCACCTCAGCACCAGCCACAGCCTCAGTTCCACCAGCTCCAGCATCTACTTCAGCTCCAACTCCAGCGACTACTTCAGCATCTACCGAAGCCTTCGTCCTTGGAGTGATCCGGACTCCACCACCACCTGAAGATCAAGTCTGAGCGTCGATCTAGTGCTATGCATTTTCTAGGAACTTTTTGGTAACTTGTTGCCAAAGGGGGAGAAGATGTATAGATCATAGGCTTCGAGAGAGAGAGTGTTGCTTTTCTCTCTTGCTTTATTTGGTGGTTTTTCAAACTTGTTTGCTTTTGAGTGCTTGAGATACTACGTCATTAGTTGTGAGACATTGATGATCATGTGTTTGATCATAAGCTACACTTAATGCTTGCTTAATGCTATTATCTTATCTATCTTATGTGATCATTCATTATTCTTGGTGATGAGTGCATGTATTTCATTCTTATCATTTTGAGCGCTCCACCAAGATGTATGTGACATGGAAGAGTAACCCATGACTCTAACACTTTGTGCATTTGCAGTCCAAAGCAAATTTTAAATATGCACAAATTTAGGGGGAGCTCTTACTTATCACATACTTCTCAAAGCGACGATACTTTTCATGATTATTATCTTTTGTCGAAGCTTTGATCTATATGTTGTCATCAATTACCAAAAAGGGGGAGATTGAAAGTGCAACTATCCCTAGGTGGTTTTGGTAATTCATAACAACATATAGCTCATTGAGCTAATGTTATTTCAAGATGATTATTTCAGGAAAGCTCATTGATTGGCATGGCATGGATGTGAAAGTGGAACCCTCAAAATGCTAAGGACAAAGGATTGGCTCAAGCTCAAAAGCTCAAGACTCTTCATTTTATATTTTAGTGATCCAAGATCACATTGAGTCTTTAGGAAAAGCCAATACTATTAAGGAGGGATGAGGTGTTGCTTAATGAGCCTCTTGCTTCATGTGCTTAGTGATATGCTCCAAAACCCTCAACTACTTTCCCATATCCACATATGACCTAAACCCTAAGCCAAACTCGGTCCTACCGATTCTTCCTATCCGGCGCCACCGAGTTTTACTTGTCATTAGCCACTGCCAAACCCTAGCAATTCGGTCCTACCGATAGGGATCTCGGTCTCACCGAGATGGGGGTTGCAAACTCTCTGTTTCCCTTTCGTAACTTTTCGGTCCCACCGAAAGAGCGAATCGGTCCCACCGAGATTGCAATGTAAACTCAGTGTTTCCCCTTTGTAACTTTTCGGTCTCACCGAGTTCCACTCGGTCTCACCGAAAGAGCAAATCGGTCCCACCGAGTTTGCCTGACCAACTCTCTGGTTAGCTAATTACCAAATTCGGTCTCACCGAGTTTGTGTAATCGGTCTCACCGAGATTACGTTATGCCCAAACCCTAACCATATCGGTCCTACCGAGTTGCATGTCAGTCCCACCAAAAATCACTAACGGTCACTAGGTTTACATTTTCGGTCCGACCGAGCTTATTGATTCGGTCCCACCGAGATTGGAAAACTGTGTAACGGTTGGATTTTGTGTGGAGGCTGTATATACCCCTCCACCTCCTTCTCATTCGATGAGAGAGCCATCAGAACACACACACCATTCCAACTCATATGTTCTGAGAGAGAACCACCTACTCATGTGTTGAGACCAAGACATTCCATTCCTATCATATGAATCTTGATCTCTAGCCTTCCCAAGTTGCTTTCCACTCAAATCCTCTTTCCACCAAATCCAAATCCTATGAGAGAGAGTTGAGTGTTGGGGAGACTATCATTTGAAGCACAAGAGCAAGGAGTTCATTACCTACACACCATTTGTTACTTCTTGGAGAGTGGTGTCTCCTAGATTGGCTAGGTGTCACTTGGGAGCCTCCGACAAGATTGTGGAGTTGAACCAAGGAGTTTGTAAGGGCAAGGAGATCGCCTACTTCGTGAAGATCTACCGCTAGTGAGGCAAGTCCTTCGTGGGCGTTGGCCATGGTGGGATAGACAAGGTTGCTTCTTCGTGGACCCTTTGTGGGTGGTTGCTTCTTCGTGGACCCTTCGTGGGTGGAGCCCTGTGTGGACTCGCGCAACCGTTACCCTTGGGTGGAGCCCTGTGTGGACTCGCGCAACCGTTACCCTTCGTGGGTTGAAGTCTCCATCAACGTGGATGTAGGATAGCACCACCTATCTGAACCACGGGAAAAACATCCGTGTCTCCAATAGCGTTTGAATTCTCCAAACCCTTCCCTTTACATTCTTGCAAGTTGCATGCTTTACTTTCTGCTGCCTATATACTCTTTGCATGCTTG
The DNA here is from genome assembly GCF_003073215.2 of Triticum urartu. Taxonomy (NCBI): domain Eukaryota; kingdom Viridiplantae; phylum Streptophyta; class Magnoliopsida; order Poales; family Poaceae; genus Triticum; species Triticum urartu. The sequence continues at coordinate 34,645,225 of NC_053023.1, read as the reverse complement.
CTTGAATCATGTGATGATTGCTTGACTTGTCCTAAATTAGCTAAAATCTGCCAAGAACTAAAATTGGGAAAAGGTTATGTTTTTATTTGGTCAAGTAGTCTAATCACCCCCCCTCTAGACATACTTTCGATCCTACAGAAGGCACCTCCTAGGTGCCTTGGGGAGGATGGACTCCTCCCTGGCCGCACCCTTCCTTGGAGGAAGGGCCAAGGCTGCGCCCCCCCCCTCTCCCTTGGCCCTATATATAGTGGGGGGAAGGGAGGGCAGCCGCACCTAAGCCCTGGCGCCTCCCTCTCCCTCCCATGACACATCTCCCTCCTCCCGCAGCGCTTGGCGAAGCCCTGTTGGAATCCCGCTACTTCCACCACCACGCCGTCGTGCTGCTGGATCTCCATCAACCTCTCCTCCCCCCTTGCTGGATCAACAAGGAGGAGACGTCTCTGCTCCGTACGTGTGTTGAACGCGGAGGTGCCGTCCGTTCGGCGCTAGGATCATCGGTGATTTGGATCACGATGAGTACGACTCCATCAACCCCGTTCTCTTGAACGCTTCCGCGCGCGATCTACAAGGGTATGTAGATCCACTCCTCCCTCGTTGCTAGATGACTCCATAGATAGATCTTGGTGACACGTAGGAAAATTTTGAATTTATGCTACGTTTCCCAACATAGCCAACATTCACAATCAACAACTCAAAAGATTCATATATACACAAGCTCAGCATATCTATGCATCCAAATGATTGATAGATCACATGACAATATTCATACATAATTTACAAAAAGATTCAGATATACGCATGTTCAGTATGTTTATGCATCCAAATGATTGAGATCACAGCCAATATGATCCATGGACGAACTTTAATTACCTAGGGTACAGACTGGTAAATGGTGTTCAATCGGAGGTACTTCTTGCTAAAATTAGTTCTTGTACGAGTAAACTTTCGAGTACATAAGAGGCAGAACAGACAATCTAAACTTTGCTTGTAGGTTTATCCTCAAATAGTGGCCTCGTGCCCAGGGAGGTTTGAGCAACTTGGCCACTACTTTCATCCAACCAGTTTACTGGGTTATCTTGGTCCTGTATCTCGCCAAAATTCTACATTGAAGACGAGAAAGGAGGCGGTTGAGAAAATGAACCACCCAAATTTTTTTTGCAGTTCAACTGAAATGGAGCATCCTTGGCGTGCAGACTGATTAAGTGCCAGATGAATATACGCGTCAACCAACTTGTCTGGAATCTTTAGACTCCATGCCATATAGTTCGCTACCATATGTGCCGATAACCAAAAGGCACAAGTTGGGACCAAAGACTGGACTGCGTTTTTCTGGGCTATGCACCAAGCAATATTTTTGGCGTTCACTCTCCTAACACTTGGAGTTTGACAATTGGTTGACGCCGGTTGATACTCGAATGAATATAGGCACTTCTTGTCAACATCGATGCTTGTCTGAGTGAACTTTGGAGTACATAGCAGCAGCATAAGTACTTGTCCATCTGATCATTTTGTGCAGTTCTACTGAAATCACCCGATGTAATGATTTGCCTGCGAGTTCAGGATCCAAATTACTCCTTTATGAAATCGGCAAACAGTAGCACAATACCAAATTACCAATACATATGACAGGCACAATAATCAGGATAAAGACCAGTACCAACCTGTGTGAGGTAGCATATCAATTACTATTTCCTTTGACTGGAAGCCGAGATAAGCCAAGTGACTGACAGCAAAGGAAGAAAGCATGCGGAGTTTAGCAACTGACAGGAAAGGACGGAAGCTGTCGAGGCAATGAAGCACCCAAAGTTTTTGTGCAGTTCCACCAAAATCGAGCATCCCTGTTGGCACATATATTGAGAGAGTGAGATTACTGTAATAGTGGGACTAGTTTATGAAACATACACTAACAAATAGAAGCACCATCATTATCTTAATGGGTAAATTTAGCAACATACTAGTCTTGCTTAAAGAGAGGTATTAGTTTATTTAATTAGTGCCAATTAGCTCAACTCAACACTCAAAGAATTGCCATTTATCATAGGTTGCAAAACTTTAACATGCAAAGATAAAGGAGTTTCTCATGACAGTAGCACGATACAAATAGAGATGACAGCAAACTAATATGGATGAAGGCCTTAGGTCCGTACCAACCTAAGAAAAAAAGCTTATTCATGTAGTCCCATAAGAGATGATAAAGCACTCACTGGAATCACACAATAGTATATATTTTTGTGCACTTCAAATGTATGGTTGAAATCACTCTTGTTTACCAGTGCTGAGATTATATCAAAAGATTATCAAGAACTTCCAGCAGAGTTAAAGCACTGGCTGGGATACAGTTCATTGTATTGTCTTGTGTAGTTCCATTTAATGTATGATTGGCACAACATGATCCCTGTTTGCACAAGTAGGAACAAGGTGAAACCTTCATTAGCTTAGTGAGAAAGGATAGGAAGACATTAGCATATTACTCAACCAGTAGCATCAAATTCATGATGGACAATACGCAAAACATTGCCTCATTGAACCAATGGCAATAAATTGACATGCAAAACAATAGCACTATTATGTCATGACACTAATAATATTCCCTCCCTGCTCCACCACATGATTCACCTCCATAGACAAACATACACACGTACATGATTCAGCATAGGGTCCTACTAAAGATTTGTTTAACTCCAACAGGAAAATTCGGCAGTAATAAATTAGTGGTACTTAAGTACTCCTAATTAATTAAGTGAGACAACAGAAGTGGAAGGGCTCCCTGGAGGATCGTCTCACATGTAAGGTAGTCGTTGCCGGTGCCCTTGAATGGCCTCGACTGAGGCCTCTGGCTTCAGCAAGATCGCCTTGGCACTGTTTATTCTTCTTCCTCCTCCTCTTCATGCTCTGTTTCTCTTTCTCCTCACCAGTTGGTGAAACCAAGTACATGATTGGCCTTCTAATTCAGAATTGGTTTTGTCAGTGAGGGAGTACAAGTGTACTAGTAAAAAACAGCATTATTTTCTCATGGCAGTCGGAAAATAGAGATGAACACATGCATTAAATATCATTCTTACCTAAAGGAAGGTTATGGCGCCAATATGGATGATGAGGATTGGAACACAGATCTCCCTTTGTGCAGTTCCACCAAAATGAACCAACTATTCCATTCTGACATTCCAGTTAGACATCACAAAAGTCACTTCTTTTAAGAAGAGTTTTGTGCAGTGCACCAAAAGGTCACAACAGCAACCAGGTGAAATATCGCTGTTTGCACAAAAAGGCACAGAGGAAACAGTCAGAGTCTCAAACAATTACAGGCAAAAACATTTGGCTAAACTTGTCATGGCTTATAACAGTGGGTGCACCAGCAGTCCAGCACCATGTACGTAAACAGGAGCATAAAGTGGTGATTCATAGTTTGTTGCCCCGAGAAACAAACATCCAAGAAACATATCTGGGTTGGTCCCATTTTTGTTCACTCTAGCCACCTACTCCTATGTGTGGATAGCAAATCTAGTCCTGGTCATACCACTGTGTACAGCGTTACCCCTATATTTCCCTTTTCGACCAAGAGACCGATTGGATGACCAGTCTGTACTACTTTCACCCCCTTTCCTTCCTGTTTGTACCAAGTCCAATGTACACACAGGCGGAGCTATGTGTATGGCTGAGGGGGCTGTGCCGCCCCCCAAACCTGGTAGCTTTTGTGAAGAATTTTTTTAAGATGGCATAGATTGAGAAAAATAGGGACTTTTACCCCTTCATAAAGCCATATTTTGCCATTGCCCCTCCCAATGATCCTGTGCTAGCTCCGCCACTAAATGTACATACTAAATTCCCCCACCCCCACTTTATTTCTTGTTTGAACCAAGTACTCCATCCGTCCGAAATTACTTTTCATCAAAATGGATGTGTCTAGAACTAAAATACATCTAGATACATCCATTTCAATGACATGTATTGTTGGACGGAGGGAGTACAAGATTCGACTCCATGAAGTAGCTTTACCTCTAACAATAGAAGAAAAGAAATATGTGACATTGGACCATCCGATCGTGAGGGGCTGAGAGGTAGAAAATGATGCACATGCAGTGACGTAGCGAGCTGGGGAAGTAGAGCTAAGGCGGTTTCGAACAAAGATATACCTGAAGGTCGTCGGGATGTGGATAGGTGGGCGGCGGGAGGCCGGATCTGCCCACAGGCAACGACAAAGGGATCGGAGGACCTCCCACGCCGGCGCTCGGCCAGAGATAACGGTGCGGCCGGCAGTGGGTCTCCTCCCTCGCTGTCGACGACGGCCTAAACGCTGCCCCTCCTCCCCTTCACCAGTGGAGGGGGATACGTCCAGATCTGTAACCAGCAGTGAGGATAGAAAGCCAGTGCTTTTTGAAGGGAGAAAGACGGTGTTACTACCCCTATCTTGTTTAAATCTAGAGAGGATGAGAGTGTGTGAATAAAGCAACCCTATCAAGCAAGCGCGGATGCTCCGACCTATATATACGTAGTGAGCAACCCTAGCAAGCAAGCAACCCCTATCTTCGTCAACTCGTACAAGACCGAGAAATTTCATTACTACAACGCCCTCTCCCTCGCGGACTGAGCTCCGGTGCCTTAACTGCACCTGCCTTTGGCTGCATGACAGGAGGGCCAACCACCTGTTGGGCCCACCTGTCATGGACGCAAAGGCAGGAGCAGTAAGTTGAAGCTTTCGCTATCCCTCCCGCACGAGGTGGACGGACATGCAGCAGTGCATTCGATACTGTAGAAGTAGGAGTAATCATTATTGTTCATCTTCTCGAAGAGGCAAAGAGCCAAGCGCAACCCAAACGTGGCAGTTGCGAATGCTCGCGTGGTGCGGTTCCTTGGAGTACTAGCCAGGCTCTTGCATGAGACAAAATTGCTATTGTTTAACAATTAAACTCCATTATCCATTGGTTTATACTCATTCTGCATAGGTCCACGCGCTTAGCACCGTTTCCTCCTGGGGTCACCAATGTTTATTTGCTAATTAATAGCATTGCATGCAATGAACTAGCCATTGCAAGTCATTAAAAGCATGCACACCTCTCATCTCTTATTGGTTGGTATGTCAAGAAACAAGAAACAAGGTAGAAGTTAATGCACCGCGCCTAAGTGTTTTGGGACTATTTGGTTTTCGTAAGGCTGGTCATAGTGGGGAGTAACTTAGACTAGTGTCATGCATATGACACTAGCCTAAATTACTACCTTCATAATGCAAAGTAACATAATAGTAGTATTTTAGATGGCTTCATTTATTAGCTTGTAGACTCATCTTATCTTGAAAAGCGCTATGTTATAGTAACCTATTATGTTACCACCTCTCATTAATTACTTGCCACATAAGCAAACAATTCTTGGAGTGCGCTATGTTACTAGCTAAGTTACTCCCACTATGGCTAGCCTAAGATGACTTAAACACCTAGAAGGAGGGAGTAGTATAGCCCTGTAAACCGGAAAGGAGTATTTGCCTTTCTAGAGATTTCAACAAGTGACTAGACTACACCGTGTGCAGTACTCCCTCCCTTCCGGTTTATAGGGCTCAAATCTCAAATCTCATGAACCAAGGCATTTTGCGATTGGAGGAATGTATCTCGTACTTTACAAAACTACCCTAATTAAACTCATGCATTAATTACGTAGTTCTCTCGTTTTCCTCTCCGCCTTGGTCGTGGTGCACAATATTGAGCACTCCTATATGACTAGCCGCTATATCTACATGCGGGACATTTCAAAGCATCCAGGCCCGCGTGCCATCCACCAAATCACAGCGAGGTGCTACAGTCGAGACTCACCTGTAACCCCGGTGTGGCCGTCATGACCCGTCATATCACAACACCCACACCTTTACCAGCAGTGGTAAGGTGGCCTCCAAGTTGGACTGGACGAAGCAACCATCATTTCACTGGAACGCTCGTTCAAGCCCTTTCTTCCCTTTCTTGAAGAAAACCTCACTCCAGGCTACTCACTTCTGCCATTTTTCTTCTGTACCGACAAAGGAAAGGTGGGCGAATCAGTTATGCTGCTATATTTTCATTCCAAGAATCTTCTTTTTGCAAAGCACCGACCGATTCTCACATCCTATTCTTTTCCCGTTTTCATTGCGATTGTGGTTTCCTTTCGATTGCTTTTTGTTTGTCAGTTCATTGATGGATCCTGGAGCACTGGGTAAAGAGTTGCCGGCGGACAACCCACTGGAGACAGCGATCTCCAGGAAGCGAGCACCGACCAACGAGTTGACCATGTTGGCGGGCCAACCCATGGAGACAAAGAACTCCAAGAAACAAGCATTGGCCAAAGAGTTGAGGACTTTGGCGGACGAACTCCTCAAAGGAAGTTGGAAGAACGGCAAGGGCCCCACCGTGCCTACCCCAGGAACTCTGATCGCCACCTATGTGAGGCTCAAGACCGAGTTTGAGGAGATAGTCGTCGTTGAGAAGCAGTATTCCCCTGGCAAGGTGATGGCCCCCATCGAGGACGAGGAGATGGCCCCCGGAGGGATGAGATCCCCTGGTGAGCTGCACAAGGTAAAAAATAATGGCTTATTACCATAGTTGTGGTTTTTGATTATTTGCAATGTGCTTGCTAATATGTTAGGGTTGTGCAGGTGCCGGTGGACGTCCTTGATGATTCTGATGTCGTGGCCCGTCCTGTTGGCATCGCCCCAGAGATTGATTCCGATGTCGCTGTCCATCCTGTGGACATCGGCCCAGAGATCGATTCCGATGTCGCGGTCAGTCCTGCGGACATCGCCCCAGAAATCAATTCCCACGATGTTGTCCGTGCTATGGTCATTGCCCGAGAGATCGATGACAAGAAATAGTTGGTTGGGCTAATCCTTCAGGGTAGTTTGCATTGCCCTGTGTTTAATTACCAGAACGATGCGTGTTATCAAACCATCTTAGGGCTAGTGCACTGTCTTGTGTGGGCGGATCTTGCTACTTTTGTTTGATAGTGAATCATGCGATGAATCATGCGAACCCTCTCCGAGTTATGGAAACAGATGTATCCTCACCAGCTTTTGATGTAATATATGGCATGATTAGATGTAAGTTTGAACTGTTTATCATATCAGCAGGGCTTGTTTGATGATTCTTGGTGTTAGTAGGCTAGCTACTGTGCGAGCTATAGTACTTGCAAAACACTCACCAAAGAGAAACGTTGGGGCTGATGAGCTCGTGGTACGCTTATACTTATCCCTCGTCGATTGACCAATAGCCCTAGCTCCTAAAATTGTAGGCTTAGCGATCGATGACCTAGGCGGGCTAGTTTGGCCTAGTGGGTTTCAGTGATATGACGTGCAACACAAAATCATAGCAGTGCAAAGACGTACTCCCTCCATTCCAAAATAGATGACCTAGGCGGGCTAGTTTGCCCTAGTGGGTTTCAGTGATATGACGTGGTACAGTGCCGTCCAGTCTTCGCATGTGGTAGCAGTATTGCGGGTACAGTAAGTTTTCTTGAAGAAGCGGAATTCAACAAAGTCATGATGGTTCCTTCGTCCGAACAACTTACAGTGGGAAAGGTTGGGCCTGCGATACGACCGGGGTAGACCAGGATAATTTTGTGCATGGCGGGTGGACCAGGATGGTCGACGTCCCACATGTTGGCAAATGAAAGTATTCTTTCTGATATAGTGGACGAGCAATGAGTATACATTGTTTATTTTTTATGAAAGCTATTGTCTCCACTGTTACGACGGAGGAGTGTGAAACACGGCAGCCCAGTGAACTTGGCATGTGCACCACTCCCTCCTTCCTCATGTAATGCCCAGGTTACAGCTTTTTCTCACTTTCTCTGTATCTATTTCCTCTCAAATGTTTTTACCTTTCTTTTTTTAAGACACAATTGTTTTTATGCCTTTTTTAGAATTATTTTTTTATACCTAGGAGCACGTGTAGAGATGGGCTCTTGCAGAGCCCACTCCTTGACTTTGTCAATGCCTCTCTCTCCTCCACATAAGGAGTACTACTTGCTATGCATGCATGCGGCGGGCAGCTGGCGTCTTGAGGGGCCAGGGCGGTGAAAGCGGGCTCCGGAAGCGGTCCGGACTCTAGCATAATTTTGGTTTTTACAGTACTTCTTTCTCCATTAACAGGTAGGCCCGCGTAGATAGATAAAGAACACGAGCTGATGAGGCGCATGCAGACTGTTTGACTAGTCAACCAGACAAATACGGAGCTATATGCTGAGCCAGTGATCGTATAATCACCATATCTCGTGTACAATGATCAAAGTGAGCTATCAAGACAAGTTCGATGACCGCCAATGCATTTTACTCGGTAATAAATGACCAGATTGAAGGGGAATCCAAATTTTCTTCGTCTTATGTCCTTGAGCTCTTGACAAACCAATGCACTATACGGTTGTCCGGCCACTCCACCCCAGAGCTCTCACCAAGCGTCGTTCATGCCACCGCGCCGCACACTAACCGGTAAGGCAGCGATGGCATCCCGCCACGCCGAGTTCCTCGCCGCCCACGACCGCACACAAAATGGTAGGGAAGCGATGGCATCCCGCCGTGCTGAGTTCATCGCCGCTCGTGACCTCACAACTATGTGGGAGGAATTTGAAGATGCCAAGGCCGAATGGGCGGTAGAGCAAGAGGCGGCCAAAGACGCACAGAGGGAGCGGAAAAGTCAGAAAGCACTCAAGAAAAGAGAGGCCCGCCGCCGCAAGAAAGAAAAGGACGCACGCGCTGCTGCGGAGAGGTTGACGGAGACCCAAGCACGACGGGGTGTCGCCGACAAAGCCGGGAAGGAGAACGACAACGTCTGGCCAGCATGCGAGAAGTATTAGTACTAGTAGTTAGTGTGTGCGTGTGTGTGTGTCTGAGTACGAGCATGTACCGGTACTACTAGTTACTACTGTAGTTTTTAGAGCAAATTACCAGTACATTGGCCTAGACTAAATGGAAAAATTCCTATCCTAAGCATCAAATGGCATCTCTTTCTCTATAGGAATTGAGATGCATGTCACCTCACTTCCTATGATTTTCATATTCCTATCCTATGAACGAAAGGAGGCCTCTGTTGGAGTAACTACTGTAGCTAGCGGTACTGCTGGTACAGTAGTTTTCTTCAAGAAGTGGAATTCAACGAAGTCATGATGGTTCCTTCGTCCAAGCAACTTCAAAGTGGGAAGTGGGCCTGTGATTTGACGGCTCATTAGTCATTGTTACTGTGGCGCGACAACCTGGGTGACTCCCTTGGAGTTCTGCGTGCATGGCAAGTGGACCAGGATGGTCGACGTCCCACATGTTGGCGAACGGAAGTATTCTTTCCGATATCGAGGAGCAAGGAAACCACGTGGTATAGTATCACTGCTGATTGGTTCGCAAAAAAATAGTATCACTGCCGATTTATAATTATTTTTTATTTCTGATGAATGCTAGCGTTTCAACTCTTACGACGAAGGGTGCCAAACATGGCACGTGCTGGATGTCCCAAACGTCAGCGAAAGGAGTGGGACATGAACAGCGTGGTAGAGCCCAACGTAAAAAAAACAGCGTGGAAGAGCGTCTCCACTTCTTCCACTTCTGGGTCGGAGACCACATGTAGTAGTACTTAGTGGTATGAACGATACAAAGTGCGACTTGGATACAAAGACACGTCTAGTTGGAAGGTCTCGGGGCATACGCGTAAACAAATATAAAAGTTAATATGTGCCTCCAACTAATATAGTAGTAGTAGAGTACTTAGGCACGTACTCCATAACATCACCGTGCATTGCACGTACAACATTTAGTGGTAGTACGTAGTAAGAGACAAATGCCGCCCAAGAGTTCCCTTCTCGACCTACTTTTGGGTGTTTGGTAGAGTGTATGGAGGGTGCATGAGTCCACACTAATTTAGCACAAATACACTAGAAGCATGCATGAAGAGGGGTGTTGAGTTGAGCATGCATGAAGAGGGAACAACTATGCTGAGACGAGAACGCAACCAAACTGTGGGAGTCCTGGATTAGGGGGTCTCCGGACATCCGGACTATCTCCATTGGCCGGACTATTAGACTATGAAGATACAAGATTGAAGACTTCGTCTCGTGTCCGGATGAGACTCTACTTGGCGTGGAAGGCAAGCTAGGCAATACGTATATGGATATCTCCTCCTTTGTAACCGACCTTGTGTAACCCTAACCCTCTCCGGTGTCTATATAAACCAAAGGGTTTTAGTCCATAGGACAACAATCACAACATACAATCATACCATAGGCTAGCTTCTAGGGTTTAGCCTCTCTGATCTCGTGGTAGATCTACTCTTGTAACACCCATATCATCAATATTAATCAAGCAGGGCGTAGGGTTTTACCTCCATCAAGAGGGCCCGAACCTGGGTAAAACTTCGTGTCCCTTGTCTCCTGTTACCATCCGGCCTAGACGCACAGTTCGGGACCCCCTACCCGAGATCCGCCGGTTTTGACACCGACATTGGTGCTTTCATTGAGAGTTCCTCTGTGTCGTCGCCGTTAGGCTTGATGGCTCCTACTATCATCGATAGTGATGCACTACTAGGGAAAACCTTATACACAGAAGTTTATCAGCAGCGCGGTTTAAAAATGAGCGCTACTGCTAATTAGTAGTAGCGAGGGGTATAAAAACCGCGCTACTACTAAGTTGATAGTAGTAGCGAGGGGTATAAACCCGCACTGCTACTAAATGGTCTCCAACAATGCCCCCGGGATAGGCCATAGTAGTAGCGAGGGGTATAAAACCAGCACTACTACTAAGTAAGTAGTAGTAGCGCAGGTGAGACCCCACGCTACTACTAAGCGTGTCCACCCCGGCCCGATCCCCACCCCCACCCCACCAACCGTCCCTGTCCACACACTCCCGTCTGTCTCAAAAAAAAACCACGGAGCCCGATCCAGATCCCCAACCTCCTCTCCCAACCCACTCGCCGCCGGCCTCCCTTCCACCTCCTCTCCTCTGTCCGTCCGCCCCCATGCCCCCCGCTGCGTGCGCCATGCCGGCGGCCGCGCGCCCGCCGCTCCCTGTCTCGCGTCGCTGCCCGCCCCCGCCCCCCTCCGCCGCGCACGTGCCCGCCCGCCGCCCTGAGCGTGTCATACGACCGCTGGAGGTCTCTCCGCCCTCGATCGTATGTCTTCCTAAGTATGACCGCGTGAGGGAGAGAGATGGAGATGGTGCTTCGACCGACGCCATGGAGGTCTCTCCCCCTACGTTTCCTTCATGTGTGTGTGTGTGTTGGACACGATTTGGCCAGATCCCGGATGTTGTTCGATTCAATTTGAATTGCCATTTTCTGATTCAATTTGGCCGGATTCCTCACGCAACGCAGGTCACAAGAGACCGCCGACGCCTCCCTGCTGTGGGCCGACGCCACGCATGGATGTTGGAGCCGGCGAGGTACACGACGGCTCCACCTGCGCCTCCCACAGCAGCAACTCCTAGCCGAGGTATGCCCTCCTGTCCTCTCCTCTCCTTCCTCCCTCTTCACAGATCTCTATCTTGCCCAAGGCAATCGATCAAGTTTATTCATGTTCTGTATGTAGATGTTGCACTATTTAGATCTCTGGTTGGTTGGTCACATTGGAGACCAAGACTGGAATGTCACAAGGATTCCACTGAAGAAAACTACTGCACTTTTATGCAGGGATTGACGTCCCAACAGACACTGATTAGGCTAATTGCTACCCGTTTTTGCATATATATATATATATATATATTAATAAACAACAAGTTCGATGCTTCCTTCCAGCATGTAACCAACCTGACACCACAAAGTGTTTGAAAAGTGACAGAATGGATATCCGGAGACCGGATCATTTTGAATTAACATGCACAATGCTGACAGTCAACGTCTCAATCTGTTTCTCAAAGAAAATAAAAACATCTTGAAGTCCAACTCAAGATAGAAAATTAGTAAGTCCAAGAAACACCACGTGCATGCTCAGTTTCCTCAATTAAGCACCAATAATTTCCTCCTAAAATTACTGATACCCCTACCACACTTTTGAATTTTGTTCTTGTCGCAACGAGCCAATGTGCTGCTTATAGGGATCCCATATGAATCAAAAGTTTGATCGGGAAAGAAGAGTGCTGTGCATTGTGCATTATCTGCGGACAGTTTGTATTGTGATTTGTATTTGCACTTTTATGCGGTTGAGAGAACCAAGTATTTGTATTTGCACGTAGGCTAAAGACTACTTGTGATTTCTATATAGTATTATTTTCAGTTGGTTGCTGTAACCTGAAGGCAGAATCTGCAAGCAAAATAGCAGTGAGCAAGTCCTGGACTGGATGATCTGTGTTTGGTCCATGGCAATCCTAATTCCAGTCTTGTTACAGCTGTTGTTCTTGGCCTGAGCAGCAACCCTGTATTGGCTCAGGATGATTTGGTTGCTCCAGCAGCTACAAGTGAGCAAGCTGATGTAAATGTTACTGGCCTACGTCGTATAGAAGATGATTTAGTGATCTCAAATGATCACACTATCAAATGGTGAATGTGCACCGATAAAGCATGGGAGTTTTTCTTGTGTTACTAGTGTCCGGCCAGAATTAGTAAGGTATGATCAACGTGGCCGTATAATTAGATTTGGAAAAATACTAACTTGTTATTTCCTTTGCATTTTTTACTGTAAAAAGTCATGGCTCACCTATTAACCGGCGGCCGTAGAAGGACTAATCACCTAACTGAAACACTAATAATCAGAAGATAGATTGAACTTCGTTTAATGGATATACAACATATTGAATTATTTTCTGTTTGGTCTAATTGATATAATCATGTCTAATAGAGTTCACAATCTTTACTTTGAAGATCTGTAGCTAGACGTTAGAACTGTTGACATGCAAATAATTAACTAACTGCATGTCGTACTTGAATTACAGGTTTTTTGGTTTCGTCACTCCTTTGTTATATGGAAGAAGACTTCATGGTTAGCATTATTTATTATAACACATTCATATAAGATTTTATTGCCACTGTAAGTAGGAAGTTAATTTTTTTGGTCTGTTTTGTTCTGCAGGGATTTTGGTCAGTTTTTCTAATAGTATATATGATCATTCAGTCACAGTTCCAGTATTTTAGAACTAAAGCTCCCCTAATTAAAATGCAGAAACGTGTTTTCTTTCATTATGTTTCAGTCACTGTCTTAGAAACACTAGAAAATATCTCTTGACAAACTTCTTCATGGAACTAATATTTTTATGCTAATGACAAATTGGATTTATAATCTTTAACCTCGAATCTTTATAGGATTTTGGTTACTACCATATCTGCTCTTGCAGGTCTACAAGAGTATCCACTTCTGAGGTTGATTTGCAAAATGTGTATATCTAATATTTCTTACTGCAGCTTTAAGCTTCACTGTCATCTAACTTTGTCTAGTTAATATACTTACTCGGCAACATGGAAAGTTTCCACATTTGTTCTAGCTATCTCTATGGGTTAGCGACTTAGCATACATGTTGTAATAAGGTTTCACATTTGCTTCTCTGACAAGGTCTGTTTTTATTCATAGGTAGAAGATAGCGACAGAGTGCTGCCGGATAATGAGATGTTGAAGCGGCAGACTGAATCCATGACACTGAAGTGCAATTGCGGCAGATTATCTCTATCTTTTCTTTTCATTTTTCTTATTATTGAGTGAGAACAGAATGAGGAACTGTGTGATAGTACATACAACAACTGTAGTAAAAAGAAACTTATGTTTGCAATTGTTAACGACATAGATACTTGCATGTTCTTTGAAGTGGTCATTTGTGAGTTGCAATGCATAATGAGGTTTTTTGGCTGATTTATTTCCTTCGGTTTCTGGTTAACCATGAAATAGGAGCCCAGCAGTGCTCACTATTGTTGTGTTTACTGGGAACTGTATGCATAAAATGGAATTAGTGGATTTTATTTTTTTAATTATAAATTAGTTAGTAGTGGCGTGGGAAAAGACTGCGCGCTACTAGTATTTAGGATACTAGTAGCGTTGGTAGTGTGGACACGCTGCTACTATTTTGTTAGTAGTGGCGCGGGTACTAAATAGCAGTAGCGTGGGTGGCACACGCTACTACTAAATTTGTTAGTAGTAGCGTGGGTTCAACCCACGCTATTGCTAACTATTAGCTGTAGCGCCTTATTGGTAGCGCCGGTGCCCGCGCTGCTGATAGGCCTAAAACCCACGCTGCTGCTAGGCTTTTCCCTAGTAGTGATGCGGTCCAGGGTGAGACTTTTCTCCCCGGACAAATCTTCGTATTCGGCAGCTTTGCACTGCGGGCTAATTCGCTTGGCCATCTGGAGCAGATTGAAAGCTACGCCCCTGGCCATCAGGTCAGATTTGGAAGTTTGAATTACACGGCCAATATCCGTGGGGACTTGATCTTCGACGGATTCGAGCCACAGCCGGGCGCGCCGCACGATCGCGATGGGTATGACCTAGCTCTACCACCGGACGGTACTCCAGAGGTCGCGCCCGCATCAGCTCCGACCCTTAGCTCGGAGCCAACTGCGCCAATCGAGGACGGGTGGCTAGATACCGCCTCAGGGGCTACAGTCTCAACAGCGATCGAGCCAAACACCAGCACAAATCTCTGTGCAGCCCGTGACTCCAAGGTGCCGGACTCTCTTCCGGAAACCGAACCATTCGCGCCCCTGCCAATCGAATCCGATTGGGCGCCGGTCATGGAATTCACCGCCGCGGATATCTTTCAGCACTCGCCCTTCAGCGACATTCTGAATTCACTAAGGTCTCTCTCTTTGTCAGGAGAGCCCTGGCCGGATTATGGCCAACAGGATTGGGATGCGGACGATGAAGAAATTCGATGCCCACCCACCACCCACTTTGTAGCCACTGTCGATGATTTAACCGACATGCTCGACTTCGACTCCGAAGACATCGACGGTATGGACGATGATGTAGGAGACGAACATGATCCAGCACCTATAGGGCACTGGAAAGCCACCTCGTCGTATGACATATACATGGTGGATACACCCAATGAAGGCAACGGCGACGAGATAGCGGAGGATGACCCCTCCAAGAAGCAACCCAAGCGCCGACGTCAGCGGCGCCGCTCTAAGTCCCGCCAGAGCAAAAGTGGTGATACCGGCACAGGAGATAATAACACTCCGGATAGCGCCGAAGACAACAGCAACCCCCCTCTAGCAAGATTTAGAGCAGGAGGATGAAGGAGCCAGCTCTCCTGAGAGAGCGGCTGGCGGAGAGGAGGAGGATGGCAATTACATGCCCCCTCCAAAGACGAGGCAAGCCTCGGCGACGATGAATTCACCGTACCAGAGGATCCCGTCGAACAAGAGCGCTTCAAGCACAGGCTAATGGCCACGGCAAATAGCCTGAAGAGAACAGCAGCAGCTTCAAGATGATCAAGATCTGCTAGCTGACAAATGGACTGAAGTCCTCGCGGCCGAGCAATATAAACTCGAGCGTCCCTCCAAGAGTTATCCAAGGCGCAGGTTACTTCCCCGACTGGAGGAAGAAGCGTATGAAACGGCTGATCGGCCACCTCGTGGCCGCGATAGAGAGGCATTCCAGCCAAAAGCTTAGCCTCCACCCCAACGCCATTTAAATAAAAAGGCATGGGGAGATACGCCAGACCTGCGAGACATATTGGAGGACAAAGCAAAGGATTCAAGATCGATCTACGGATCACGAGGGCGCACCACTCTACGAGACGGTAAACATCACGCCGGATACAGTAAAAGCAAATCCGGTCGGGCCGAACATAGCGGGCAGGACCCATACAAGCTGCGTCACGATATAGCCCAATACAGAGGTGCCGCACACCCCTTATGCTTCACAGACGAAGTAATGGAACATCAATTCCCAGAAGGTTTCGAACCTGTAAACATTGAATCATACGATGTCACAACAGATCCCGCGGTATGGATTGAGGATTTCCTCCTCCACATCCACATGGCATGCGGTGATGACCTACATGCCATCAAGTATCTCCCACTAAAACTCAAAGGACCGGTGCGGCATTGGCTTAATAGCTTGCCAGCGGACTCCATTAGCTGTTGGGAAGATCTGGAAGACGCATTCCTCGACAACTTTCAGGGCACTTATGTGCGACCACCAGACGCCGATGACTTGAGCCACATAATTCAGCAGCCAGAAGAGTCGGCCAGGCAATTCTGGACTCGGTTCCTTACAAAGAAAAATCAAATCATCGACTGTCCGGATGCGGAGGCCTTACTGGCTTTCAAGCACAACATCCGAGACGAGTGGCTAGCCCGGCACCTTGGTCAGGAAAAGCTGAAACCTATGGCAGCCCTCACG
Organism: Triticum urartu; assembly: GCF_003073215.2. Taxonomy (NCBI): domain Eukaryota; kingdom Viridiplantae; phylum Streptophyta; class Magnoliopsida; order Poales; family Poaceae; genus Triticum; species Triticum urartu. The sequence continues at coordinate 34,628,968 of NC_053023.1, read as the reverse complement.
ACGCTCATGACCCGCTTTTGTGCGGGAGAAGATAGCTGGTTGGCTCGCAGCAATAACATATCAAAGAACCATGGTACCTCAGATACCAAGGACGGCAACAGAAGGTCATGTCGCAACAAGCATAAGCGCCGCATTAACAGCGAAAGTACTGAGGATACGACAGTCAATGCCGGATTCAAAGGCTCTAAACCCGGTCAGCGGAAAAAGCCATTCAAGCAAAGTACACCGGGTCCGTCCAGCTTGGACCGTATACTCGATCGCTCGTATCAAATACACGGCACCCCAGACAAGCCAGCCAATCACACCAACAGGGATTGTTGGGTGTTCAAGCAGTCCGGCAAGTTAATTGCTGAAAACAAGGACAAGGGGCCGCATAGCGATGACGGGGAAGAACCCCGGCAGCCGCACACTGGAGGACAGAAGAGGTTTCCCCCGCAAGTGCGGACGGTGAACATGATATACGCAACCCACATCCCCAAGAGGGAGCGAAAGCGTGTGCTCAGGGACGTATATGCGTTGGAGCCAGTCACCCCAAAGTTCAACCCCTGGTCCTCCTGTCCGATCACCTTCGATCGTAGGGACCACCCCACTAGTATCCGTCACGGCGGATTCGCCGCACTGGTCCTAGACCCAATCATCGACGGATTTCACCTCACTCGAGTCCTTATGGACGGCGGCGGCAGCCTGAACCTGCTTTATCAGGACACAGTGCGCAAAATGGGTATAGACCCCTCAAGGATCAAACCCACAAAGACGACCTTTAAGGGCGTCATTCCAGGAGTAGAGGCCCACTGCACAGGCTCAATTACACTGTAAGTGGTCTTCGGATCCCCGGATAACTTCTGAAGCAAAGAGTTAATCTTTGATATAGTCCCGTTCCGCAGTGGTTATCACGCGCTGCTCGGACGAACCGCATTCGCTAGATTCAATGCGGTGCCACATTATGCATACCTCAAGCTCAAGATGCCAGGACCTCGCGGAGTTATTACAGTCAACGGAAACACAAAGCGCTCTCTTCGAACAAAGGAGCACACCACGGCCCTTGCAGCAGAAGCGCAAAGCAGCCTCTCAAGGCAATCTACCAGTTCGGCGTTTCAAAGCCTGGACACCTTCAAGTGCGCTCGGGGCAATCGGCAAACAGACCGCCGGCGCGATCTAAGCTCGCGTAGCAATACGGTGGCCACCCCAATCCCAGCCCAACAGCGTTGTTCGTGTCGCGCGTACATAATTACGCATTAAAAATACCATGGACACAGGTGGGGAGGGGGGGCACAACTACGGCACGCCCCAAAACGCGGCCTAAACCGCACCAGGGGCTTCCCGTTTGGTTCTTTTTCTTTTTCTTTCAGGACTTCAATCTCTGGAAACACTGTCCGGTAGCTCTATTGCTGAACACATGATACAGCAACCAAGGATGCCGACAACTACGGAATTCCCAGGTGGATTACAGATTTCATATAATTCCTCAGCTCGCCCTTGGAAGGGACATAGTCCTACTTTTTCTTATTACACTATCTGTATCACTCTGCTTTAATGCAATTTTTTAATATACAATGCATGACATTCCGACCACTATCGCATTTTTGTTATATATACATATCTATGTGTTCATTAATGACGCCTAGCAACCGTACACTCTGGTACGGCCAATACAACAGGGGCTTACGTACCCACAATATGGTGTGAAAAGTTCGAACACTTTCACAAGTGCGGCACCCCGAACTTATAGCATTATATGCATCAGCTCCGAATCATGTCTTTGGTCAAATGTTGGGTTTCCCGGCTTCTATGTTTTGGTACCTTACGTTCCGCTCTATCGGCTAAGGTAGCGCTAGGAGAACTACTGCGATTGTTCCCCGGTTCTGCCGGACCGAGCACCTCAGTAGAGAAAGCTAAAACTGACTGTCATGATAAGGCGAGAGACTGGTCGCTGTTCGGCGAGGTTTTTCGAGTCCCTAAAGACTTATGTCGCTTAGGGCGAGGGGCCGGCTCCGTCCGGCTTACAGGCGTGTATCCCACCCCAAATTCTGCCTTCCGAATACCAGGGGCTTCGCCGAAATTTAAAATTATAGAATTCTATGGCTAAGTGAGAGTGATAAAGCATTATTAGTTCGGTTGCCTTGTTCGTTGTGCTGAGCACCTCCCTCGAAGGACCCAAACAAGGGAACAAGAGTGCTCAGGTTTATCCCGAACACCCCGGCACTCGTGGAATGGGGGCAGAAGCTGAGGACTAGCCATCTCTCAGATTGGATAAACAGCCAAACAGAAGGTAATATTTTAAATTCACACAAGCATTGCATAGCGAATACGATACAAGTTTTCATACACACAGGACAAAACGAGCAAGTCTCATTCAAATATTACATTTTGCGAACACTCATCCGCGATAAGACGGGCGCCCGGCAGAACACCCTCATAGTACATCTCGGGGTGGCGATGCTCCTTGCCCTCCGGCGGCCCCTCCTTGATCAGCTTCACGGCGTCTAGCTTGACTCACTGCGTTTTTACACGGGCGAAGGCCCAGCGTGCACCTTCAATGCAGACGGATCGCTTGACGACCTCCAGCCGTGGGCAGGCATCCACAAGCCGCCTCACCAGGCCGAAGAAGCTGTTCGGAAGGGCATCGCCAGGCCACAACCGGACTATGAAGCCTTTCATGGCCTGATCGGCCGCCTTATGTAGCTCGGCCATCTGCTTCAGCTGGTCGCTCATTGGCACCGAATGTTCAGCCTCAGCATACTGAGACCAGAACAGCTTCTCCGTCGAGCTTCCATCCTCGGCCTGGTAGAATAGTGCGGCATCGGACACACTGCAGGGCAAATCTGCGAATGCTCCTGAAGAGCTCCGAATTCGGGTAAGTAATCGGTAATTCATCTTTACATGCTTGCTTTGCATATAGAAAGCCTTACCCGCCGCTATCTTCCTCATCGCGTCGATCTCCTGAAGGTCCTTCTGGGCCTCGTCCTTGGCACTCTTCGCGCTCTCACGGGCCACGGCAAGCTCAGACTCTCTCGTCTTCAAGTCAAGCTCCAACGCCTCGTGCTTTGTCACGAGAGCCTGGAGCTCTTGCTGCACCTCGCCCACCCGAGCCTCGTGCCTCTCTCGCTCGGTGCGCTCCTGGGCCACCTTTTCTTCGGTCTGGGACAGTGCTTGCTTCAGGGTCGCTACCTCGGTCGTGGCCCCTCGCAAACATACAATGATCCTGTCATTTAGCAATCGCGTCCTTTTTCTCATCTACAGACGGGGTATTACTTACCCTTGTTCTCCTCGAGCTGCCTCTTAGCAAGGCCGAGCTCTTTCTGGGACCCCTCGAGGGCCTCCTTCAGTACGGCGACCTCCGCAGTTAGTGCGGCGGACGCCAGCAGCGAAGCGTGCATATGCATATTGACATACTTATATTAGACTCCTGCGATATTGTTTGATCCTCTGTTCGGCTTTTCTTTGTGAACACCGAACAAAGCATCAGGGGCTACTGTCTATGCGGTAATATTTCTACTACATTTTTAAAAAAACACTTACCTTGAAGCCTGTTAGAAGGCTAGTACAGGCTTCAGTCAATCCGCTCTTGCCGGACTGAACCTTCCGGATCACCACACTCATGATAGTGCGGTGCTCCTCCTCGATGGAAGCGCTTCGAAGCGCTTCCAACATATTGTCCAGCGCCTCTGGATGGACAGAGGTCACCGGCACAGGCGTCTCACCCCTCTTAGAAGGAGACCGCCTGCCCGAGCCCGGAACCGTTGGAGGGTCCGGCACGGTGTTTGGCTGAGGGCCAAACTCAGAGCTTTCGGGGACCCCGTCCCCTCGGCTCCCGGAGTCCGTAAGGTCGCCTTGAGGCGCCTCCGGGACTGTCCCCCCTCGATCCGGTGCCTCTTGAGACAACACCTCGGCATCGTCGGCTGGATGAGGGGAGGTGGCGGTCGGGACTAGATCGCTATCCATGTCCGACGAGCCCAGGGAGCCATCCGAGGATACCTCGATATTGGCTCAGGGCGGCCTGCACAATTGAGTTTGGCGTTAGGGAAAGCAATGCGACAAAGGAATCCTATGGGTTACTTTGGTATCCGAATACTTACGATCTCCCCTGGGGCTTGGCCCGGGGCAACCACTCGTCTTCACTTTCGTCGGCGGCGGTAGAGCTGTCCGGAAGAAGCGTCCTTCCCTTCTTGGACCCTCCGGCCTCCCCAGTTGGGGCGGCCTTCCTTTTCTTGTCTCCCCCAGTCGGTGGGGGAGCCTCTTCTTCCTCTTCCTCGTCTTCGGGGGAAGAGTGCGCCGCAGAGTCATTGGACAGTGAGTCCGACGACGCCTGGCATCGGGAACTCTTTCGAGCTCCCTTGGCCTTCTCCGGTACCTTATAAGGGGACAGAGTTAGCATCTTCGTCAGAAGAGCGTCCGCAGGGCCTTCGGGCAAGGGAGCCGGATAGTCGATTTGTCCGGCCATCTTCTGCCAGTCCTGTTAATGGCACGGGAGTTTAGATCCCGCATAGAGTCAATCTATATAGAAAACAAGTATCCTGTAAAAGGTAAACAGCTTACCGCACTGGCTTGGCACTTCGCGCTGAATCCGCGATCCTCAGTAATGGGGGGAGGGACCGCGGCACCCATAAACAGCACCCTCCAGGCATCTTCATGAGTCGTGTCGAAGAGCCTGTTCAGAGTTTGATGCTGCGCCGGGTTGAACTCCCACAAAGTGAACTCCCGTTGTTGGCACGGGAGTATCCGGCAGACGAGCATAACCTGGACTATGTTGACAAGCTTGAGCTTCTTGTCCACCATATTTTGAATACATGACTGGAGTCCGATCAGCTCTTTTGAATTACCCCAGGACAAGCCCTTCTCTTTCCAGGAGGTGAGCCGCATGGGGATGCCAGATCGAAACTCAGGGGCCGCTACCCATGCAGGGTCGCGCGGCTCGGTGATATAGAACCACCCCGATTGCCACCCCTTTATGGTATCCATGAAGGTGCCCTCGAGCCATGTGATGTTGGGCATCTTGCCCACCATGGCACCTCCGCACTCCGCCTGGCGGACGCTCACTACCTTCGGCTTGACATTGAAGGTCTTCAGCCATAAGCCGAAGTGGGGCTTGACGCGGAGGAAGGCCTCGCACACGATGATAAACGCCGAGATGTTGAGGATGAAGTTCGGCGCTAGATCGTGGAAATCCAGGCCGTAATAAAACATGAGCCCCTGGATAAAGGGATGGAGAGGGAATCCCAGTCCATGGAGGAAATGGGTGAGGAATACCACCCTCTCATGGGGCTCGGGGGTGGGGATGAGCTGTCCCTCATCTGGGAGCTGGTGCGCGATGTCGTCGGGCAGGTATCCGGCTCTCCTCAGTTTCTTGACGTCTCCCTCCGTGACGGAGGAGACCATCCACTTGCCTCCCGCTCCGGACATGGTTGGAGAAGGTTGAGATGGAAGTGAGGACTTGGGCGCTAGAGCTCGAGTGTGCGGGAGCGGATGAGCAGAGGAGGAAGAAGGCGTGGATAGAAAAGTGAATCCTTATCCCTTTATATGGGCGGACAAAATTAAACGTCCCCACTTGCCTGGTAAAACTCGCTTATCCCCCAAGCGCCGCAATTGATGGCGCGGTTGGGTTACCCACGCCCGTATTGATGAGAATCACGTAATAAGGGGACACGATCTCTGCTTTGACAAGACGTGTCGAAAAACTGCCTCGCGTTATGTGCAGGGCTGGTTAAAAGAAACGGTTCGAATAATCACCGGGCCATGACGTAACGTCATGTTGCCAAAACAAGCTAGCAGATTAGATCTGCGAAAACATTATTCTCTCTACGGTGAAATGTGGGACTTATTTTGTAGGGTCGGACACTATCCTCGTATTCAAATTCTTCCGTGATGTATTCGGAGAAGGAACCCGCCTTGCAATGCCGAAGAAAAATGCGCGCCGGACTCGTTGTCATTGAAGCCTGGTTCAGGGGCTACTGTGGGAGTCCTGGATTAGGGGGTCTCCGGACAACCGGACTATCTCCATTGGCCAGACTGTTAGACTATGAAGATACAAGATTGAAGACTTCGTCTCATGTCCGGATGAGACTCTACTTGGCGTGGAAGGCAAGCTAGGCAATACGCATATGGATATATCCTCCTTTGTAACCGACCTTGTATAACCCTAACACTCTCCGGTGTCTATATAAACCGAAGGGTTTCAGTCCATATGACAACAATCACAACATACAATCATACCATAGGCTAGCTTCTAGGGTTTAGCCTCTCTGATCTCGTGGTAGATCTACTCTTGTAACACCCATATCATCGATATTAATCAAGCAGGACGTAGGGTTTTACCTCCATCAAGAGGGCCCGAACCTGGGTAAAACTTCGTGTCCCTTGTCTCCTGTTACCATCCGGCCTAGACGCACAGTTCGGGACCCCCTACCCGAGATCCGCCGGTTTTGACACCGACACAAACACACCCTATATGCCACGCATGTTCATACCATTTGTGCCTTTCTACTTCACTTACTGCGCTACATTACTCAGGTTCGTACGTCCACTCCTGGGTACATGTTCGTCTCGTAGTTCCAGTCCCACGTGTTCTTCATATAGATGGAACTATCCTTGCATAACACGTGCACCTTGATGCTAGATGTCTCGCGTGTTGGCAAAAGGATGAACAAAGCTCACGTAAAAAAATAGAGTGGAAGAACATAGATTCCGGACGACCGAGAAGGAGCAAGGAACCTCGTGGTGGAGCGTCTGCACTCATAATATTTAATATTATTCAGCGATATAAAATTAACCAATCATCTCCACAGTGGACTGGAAGAGTACGAACCAGTGTAGTATCATACTAGTACATGGTTAACCCACGCTATCACCATATTTCTTGGCTTCCGTGCGACACCTATCTCTAGTAATCCAGCAGCCTGTATCGCTTCTCCCTCCTCGTCTCTATCAAAGTGCGGCGGGCTGGCGTTTCTGCCGTCTATTGAGGTCGGTTAACTATCACATGTTAGCGACATACCAAGAGCATTCTAAAAAAATTCCTTTCATGTTCCGTTTTCAAAAAGAAAAAAAATCCTTTCACATACGAATTTGCCTGTATGCTTTGAGCAACTTGCATGTCCTATACTGCTCCTGTTTGATACTCTAACTTAGCTAGAGGTTAGACTAACTCATGACTAACCCTGAACTAACTGTAGCCAAAGACGTGTTTAGGTAACAGGGTTAGATTGACAATAAATGCACTTCATGGAGAGAGAAAAGTGATTTTTCAGTGGTCCCAATGAGAACTATCTCCAGTTAGCACCTCTTGGGTGGGATAGTTTTTTTGGTGCGTTCGATGCAACTTGCTCCAATTTAAACCCTCATGCTTGGATAGTTTAGGGCTATTTGAGCCCCAACTAGCTCAAACTAACTCTAACCCATGGATCCAAACAGGGCCTATGGCCAGTCTCGACACGGAGCAGTCACGTGCACCAGGAAGCGGCGCTCTCTCGGCCGTCGCGCCACTTCAAAGCCGGTGCCAGTGAGAGGTCGCCTCCGCTCTGGCCGGGCATTAATGTGGCACTGACGCTCCAGGGGGACGCTGACCGTTTCATGCGGGAAGCGCACGCTGGCAAGGGAGTATAGGTTTTGAACCATTTCAGGTGTAGTACTGGTAGTTTGCAAAACTACTCAATTATTGCACTCAGTTTCCTAAGAAATTGTGGTAAAAAAACGTTACTCCACAGCCCGCTTCCCTTCTCCTTCCTCTTCCACCGCCCGCGCACGTCCGCGGGAAGCGACCGCTAGCACAAAAAGATGCATGCATGACCACTAAAATTTCCATATTAAAGCGCCACTCCGGCGGGAGTATGGCGTATGTTGTTACCTTCGGCCGGCCCATGGCTACCGGGCGACGGCGACCAGAGAAGAGGCGGCGGGAGGGGAATGAATGCAGCTACTGTTTGGGTTCTCCTTCCGGCTTAAATAAATGCGCAGCATCACGTGTACCCGCGGGTGCACAAATTGTAACATACGTGTCTGTTTAAGTGGGCATCACGTAACTGGTGTGTGTGAGAGAGAGATTTTGAGAGGCAGAGTGCGTGTGTGCGACTCTACTCTTCGGACATGTACTCAACCTTTTGCATCGGGATATAAGTATAATGGTATTTACTTTAGCTAGTCATTTACGTGGCCATGTTAACGTGGTTGTGTCAAAAAAATGTCACTTCCTGCTCGTGATTTGCGTTATATAATTACAAGCAAGATTCTTGTGCATTGCATGGAACATCAATATGCATTTTTTTTAAAGAACACCTGTTGTGATTGACCCATGCAGGAGCAATCCCATGTGTAAAAACTAGTGATATCTCAAGAATTTTATAGGAAAACTGGTATCTCGAGAATGTCATTGAAAAATGAAAGATGAGAGATAAGGCGAGGAGGAGTGGAGCGTGGTGGTGACTGGTGGTCGGAATGGGTGGAGGCATGGGGATGGACGGCGCCGGCATGCGGCAGCGGCCACCATGCATGCTAGATTGTTCCAGAGACTTATTCCTTTTTTAATTGCTGAGCAATGAGGTTGCAAGAGATAATGATGTGGAGAGAGGTGCCGGTATATTTTGTAAAATTATCATAGTTTGCTTTCTATCCTCAGATATAGATCATACAGTCTGTATTACAAGATAGCAGGCACACCATCACCACCAACTCGTTTTTTTATAAGGGTACAGATGATAAGTTTGCTGACTACTAAAGTAAAGTGGAATTTGTCCATGTTATGCAAGTAAATAAAGGTGATTGTTTATCATACGGGTAAGGTTGGATGAAGGGTGGTAGGAACAAATGCTCCGCCTAGAGCATGTGTGTGTGAGATGGAGTCTTAGTGTGTGTGTGTGAGAGAGAGAGAGAGGAGAGAGATGGAGTCTTAGTTTGTGTGTGTGTGAGAGAGAGGGAGAGAGATGGAGTCTTAGTGTGTGTGGGGGGGTGCGTGCTTGCGTGTGTGTGTGTGTGTGTTTGTGTGTGTGTGAGAGAGAGAGATGGAGTCTTAGTGTGTGTGTGTTGGGGGGTGCGTGCGTGTGTGTGTGTGTCTCGCGGGGTCCTCTGTGGCGGATATAATTTAAGTGTGCATGGCTTTCATCATAGAGAGGTGATGTGTATGGCAGAGGCCACCAACAATGGGGTGCGAGAGAGAAAATGCCCGTAGAGAGGGGAGAGAAGGTGTGTGCGCGTGAGAGGAGTCGACTTCGAGAGAACGTGTTTGTTCGAGAGACACCGAGGAAGACTACTATATATCGATGGTGCATGTAGGCGGGAATTAAACTAAGGGATGGTCTTATTGGTTTCAGGGATATAGGGGAAGAGTGAGAGGCAGGGGGTAGGTAGAAGGAGATTGTTAAGTGTGAGTGTGTGTTTTACCCATCCAGGCGGAAGTTATGTGCACAAAAGAGGAGAACGATTCAATGTGGCGTTAGGATTGAGGGTAATTAACTACGTATGGAGACATAGAGACCTTGAACATGCATGTGTGAGAGGTATACATGTATACGTGGGATGTGTGTGTGCGCGCGCATGATCGAGATAAAAGAAAGAAGACATAAGTCATAAGATCAACGACATGGGAGAGACGGATCGGTATGACAATATGCATGCATGTGAGAATGCATGGAAGAAGTCCCGACAATTGAGCATGTGTTTTTTCTTTAAGAGATAGTGGCGTGAGCTGGAGCATGCATCTATGGCGAGTAGAGGGAGTGAGGCGCAACGATTGTGCAAAAGAGACCAACCTATAATGCATATGTATGGAGAGACATATATAGTGTGGGTGATAGGAAGCAAGACTCCGTGCGAGAAAGAAATGTTGACGGAGAAACTACAGATAGATACAGAGATGGAGATGCTAGCTAGAGGGACATCCGCTAGTTTGGATGTTGGAGATGACCGTCGGGTGGTTCAAAGGGTGAAGTTATATATGTGTGTGAGAGGGCACTTGACTGCATGTAGAGAGAAACATATGTAGTGTGCGTGATAGGAATCAAGAGTGAGGGCGAGAAAGAAGGTTGATGGAGAAACAGATAAACAGAAAGATAAAGATGCTAGCTGGTGTGCGTTAGAGATAGGAGTCGAGTGGATCAGAAGGCTGGGTTATGTGTGTGGGTGTGAGAGAGATAGAGAGAGGGTGCGTGTGAGTCACATACAAACAGATATCAAAGAGAAATGAGATCCAGAGAGACGGAGTTTTGTGTCTGCGAGAGAGAAAGATATTTCACAACGAGAGTGATAGCTAGAGAGACATACGAGGGAACGCAAGATATCTCTAGGGAGAGAGGGTGTGTGTGAGCGACATACAAGAGAACAATGGAGAAATATGAGACCCTGGGAGACAGAGTTTGTGTTTGTGTGTGAGAAAGAGATATTGATGAGGAAGAGTCGTAGGTTCTCATATCTAAGGAGCGAAAGACATCTCTGTATGAGGGGTGTGCGAGTGGCACACATGGGAATAGTAGAGAGAAATGAGACCCCGGAAGACAAAGTTTTGTGTTTGTGTGAGAGAAAGAGATTCCACATGGGGAATCATAGTTAGAGACACATAGCAGGGAGCGAGATATACTTAGAGAGAGATAGAGTGATGAAGGTCGAGGGAGAGAGTATCGTCAGTGTGTTACGAAGATAAAAGATCATTGTCGACATACATGTAGCACGAGAGATACCTGAGAGACGATGAACGCGTATAGGTCCAGAGAGATAGTCCTATATAAGCATGAGTGATAGCTATATGAGACGAGTATCTGGATTAAAGGGGATTCAAATATTTAAACTGGAGATCACGACATCGATAATATCATAACGCAAATTGGTGTATCAAACATGCATATTCATTTGAATTTGGGCACACGTGTAATGTCATATAGTTTATCAATATTGGTGATCCATAGATTCTTCAATTACAAACAATGCATGGTTCATATGCAATTAATGTCTAAACGGGATTACACTATATGTTGCATGTGTGGAACACATTATACATGTTTGAGAAGTAAAAAAACCCGCATGAAACACACATTAATTGGGGACAGTTAGCGAGGAATGCATACATTGGATTTCAACATAAAGTGGTTTCAAATATTTGAAAATCCAAATTGATGGATACAACCTTATGAATATGAGATCATGCCATTTGTAAACCATATTTATGTATAAATGGTGTTGTGCTTTTGAAAGTATATATATATAAATGATGTATATAGAATGTAATTCCAATTGAAAATGGATCCCGCCCGGAAAAAAATAGAATACAAACGGGATTCGAATTGAGTTGGCACGGTAAACGTGCACTCTGCAAAATTTGAACGAAGCGGGGAAAGTCGCAGTAACCGCTCGGAACCAAAATCTGCGAGATGGAAATCACTGCTGCCTATCCCTGTCACGCAAAGCCTATATGCTGAATTTCTATAGGTTTCGATAGGGGTAGGTTTGTAATTTCACCCAAACGTGACGTAACCGCCTCTCACTCGGATTCATACATGGCGGGCGCCAAAACATAGTGTGTCCTCGGCCGAAATCGACTCCCTCCCCGATTCATATTCATACACGGTGGGCGCCAAAAACAAACTCTCGTCGGCAAATATTCGGTGTATGCGAGATTACTGTCCTATCCCCGACCGACTAGTGTTGCTGTGATGTGGTAGAAATTTGAAACGGGGCCTAAGTTTGTAAATTTCCTCGCATTTGAGACAAGCGCGCCCTGAATACATGGTTCCCCCTTCCTCTCTACCTCCCTTTTCCCCATTCGTACTCTGTGGGAGCCAAAACACCCTCTCCACCCCACCCTCCTCCGTTCGCCGCCGTCCGCCACCCCATCCACCGCCGTCCTCCTCCACCATGCCGGAGCTGATACCCCGACGCCGCCGTCCATTACAAGAGATCGACCTCTCTCATCCACGGCTTCGGATCGGGATCCTTGCATCCCGTCCTCTCGCTTCATCCCCGCCGTCGTCCACCTTGCCGGCGCCGCTCCTACGACCGTCTCGTCCACCGCACCCCGCCGCCACCGTCTACCCTCCTAGATCTGCTTCCATGCCGCCGACAGCCATCGCTACCACAGCGCCGTCAAATTCTCAGCAGATGCCTAGATGGTGCCGCACCAGAGGCGGTACTCTTTCGTATCTGCTCAACTTATTTATCGCAGCAATAAAATAGATCGCCACTGCTTTACTCTGATTTCTTGTCTTGGTTGCGAAGTTGCCTTTGTCCGGTTTGCACCTTCAGATCCGCCATGGCACGCTCAACACCATACTCGCAATGCTTATCATTTCCCCTTTTATATTCCACACTAGTTAAATCACAGTAGACTAAATTTCAAAATTGGGTCAGTCGATTTTTCAGAGCTCGCCGGAGTTCGCCGATGCGATCGAAGGGGCTCGGGTGGTTGTGGGGCCTTGCCGAACGAAGAAAACTCGACGCGGGTGGGGGTTGGGGTGGGGGTGGCGGAGGAACACAGGCGGTGGGGGCCGGTGGTCCGGCCGGCGGAACGTGCGGTGTTCTGTATGGGAAGAATCAGAGACGAGGAAGAAGAAGGGTTAGGAGACATAGGATCTTCATCCAACCGCCTGAAATGGTCGAGATACAGCTAGGAGTTGCATTCTTAATGCGCTCTCGTTCATCATGTGTGGGCACTGTGCAACCAACATTTTATTATCCAAAATCTGCTTGCTCTTCTTTACCATGTTCCTCTTCCGTTCTTCTTTAATATGTACTCTCTCCGTTCCTAAATACAAGTCTTTGTATAGATTCCACCATGGACTACATATGGAGCAAAATGAGTGAATCTACACTCTAAAATGTACCTGGATACATCTGTATGTGATCCATAGTGGAAATCTCTACCAAGACTTATATTTTGGAACGGAGGGAGTATGATAGTAGTACAATATGTTCCTTGTACTGAAGATGAGCAGAGACATTTGCAGTGTAGAGGTCTATATGGTCGGTTGTGATGGACACTTTGAGCCTCTTTGATTCGTAAGATCTTTTAAACATAGGAATAGGATTTGTAGTGGCCTGCCCACTTGAATCCTATACGAATAGCAAGGAAATGCGGGGAGCTGTGTCGCCTTTGAGAGTTACATTGATATTAACAGTACCGCACCTTCACTTGAAGAGAGCTGGTATCTGAAGCCTTTCTAGCCGTACCGGCAATACTAGCACATATATTCCAGCAAGTTCCACTTCGCTGATTTTACTCTGATGCTTAAGGTTTTCCCGTTATATCTACACTATGATCTGTGTAGCTGCTTTGTGTCGCACTAGCAGCAGTCCACTCTTGAAGCTAAACACTGCAATGACTTACAAAATTGGCACCAAGGCATTGAGTGCCATTCTGGATGCAATGAAACTCATACGCTCCCCACCTGTTGATTCTTGTTCAAAATATCATCCTAATGACTATTCTAACCTCGAGGAGTCAAAGGCAGATGCCCTGTCCTGTTCACCCATCAAGGTGCCTGTTCTAATTTGACAATGTTTTATTGGTTGCAGGTATCTTGCATATGTTGTCTTGCATTTCTTCTACTTTGTTGCACCGCCATCTGCCTAGTTTACTCATCATATATGTCGAGATGCCATGCCCATCCATTATCAATACATATTCCATTTGTCATCATACCATGTTTTTCCACTCAAATGTTGTTCTTGTGCATCAGACATCAAAAAGGAAGAGGGTGATTGCCGAACCTGAAGGAGCACCAGCAAAGTCCTTGAAAAACGTGGTGGTGCTGGAGAAATCAGACAACACCCGACTTATATTGGCTGTACAACCAGTGACACAAAACGTAGGACCGACTCCAGCAGACTGTACACATACATCACTGGCCACACCACTAGCCCCACCACACAGGACCTGCACTCCAGCAAAAGGTATACTGATTTCATTTGCCATAGCACTAGCTGTACCACAGAAAAATCCCACTCCAGCAAAAAGTACAGCAAGTCCACCGGTCGAAGACCTATCCCAACTGCAGAGACGACCAATTCCTGCAGATTGGAACCCCATTCCAGTTATTCCCAGTTTAAAAGACAATGCTTTCAATGTTGTTAGGGACTACGTGCATATATTCCCATCATGGGAAGATTATTGTGAAGACAAACACCATTTTCACATCTTCATGTCCAACTTACGTGTAAGTGCTATTATTCATGGCTATTATTTTCCTGTTTTCTGCTAATTGAACACATCAATGATTTACATTACATTGTTGTAACTAGGCGAGGGTCAATCTGGATAGTCATGACGAGCAAAGCTTGCTTGTGCTATTCAAGGAAGCATTGCAGCAGTATCGGTGTTACCTGAGGAAATCACACTTTGATGGCAAGTCTATAAACGAATTTCTGGTGAAGTCTCCTGTGCTAAATTTAGAAGACATTGAATGGAAAAACCTTGTTATGCATTGGTCTCGTTCTCAGGATGAGGTACTGTCTATGAAATCACATGACAATTTGAACTTATACTTTTCCGCATGTGCCTTATGGATCTTTTTTGCAGGAAATCTGCTCAAAGAAGAATTCTGGTTTGACAAGAACGACAAGATATCTCAAATATGTTGCCCGCTGCTTTGCTGTTGTTAGTACATGTTGTCCTATATCACTGTACTTGCATACATACCTGGTTCATTATGTGACAGCAGTATGCATGATAGCTTGCTTATCAACTGTTCGCTCCAAATTATCTGATCTGTATGAATGGTTACATTAGTGTAGAATATGTCCAATGCCAATGTTTTTTTAGCTCTGCATTGTTCTTGTAAGTACATGTTGTCCTTTATCAGTGTACTTATAATGACAGGTAGTTGTTCATGTACCATCACTCTGCAGCTTATTTTCCTTTGCCCTCCATTTTCTACACATCAGATCTATATTTACTCTTACCATAAGGTTGGTACTGAAGAAGTTTAGTTGTGCATTGCTCTTGGCTGTACCTTTTGCCTGTATCACTGCACTTACATTTATAGCTACTTGGTTATGTAGCATCACTCTTCATCTTATCTTAAATATTCTCCATTTTTCGTATATTATCACATCTATATTTACTCTTAACAAAATGTAGAATAAAGGCAATGCTTTTGAAGAAGATTCTGTGGTAAACTTCTTGAATTGCCCCCCCCCCCATCAGCATGGACAAGGCCTTTATAGAGCATGTCTTCACCAATAATGTAAGTTTGTCCATCTCAAGCCTTCAAACTTTGTTGTATATATTTGGTTAGGCATGACTGCAACAGCTGTTTATTTTTGGCGTTTGCATCAAATTGCTTGTTTAAAGTTTATTATATGTAGTTCATAAACAAAAGTTCGTCCTTTCTCAATTTAAGTTGTCAGTTGTACAACCAAGTTCCTTCTTCATACCA
This sequence comes from Triticum urartu, assembly GCF_003073215.2. NCBI lineage: Eukaryota > Viridiplantae > Streptophyta > Magnoliopsida > Poales > Poaceae > Triticum > Triticum urartu. Next base: position 34,613,618 of record NC_053023.1, on the reverse strand, counting down.
TGTAAATTAAACTATACAGAGCAAGTGATCTTCTTTTGCAATGCATGTATGCTTCTGTTCTTCATCTGTAATCCAGTGGTGTGGTGAACCTACCCACTACAGCACAATGTCATATTCTGCAACGTATTAACTATGAAAAATGTCATATCATTCTACTATTACTTAAACCGTCTCTTTATTTGCCAATCTGAAATGGTATAAATTGACAGCACACTAACCATTGATACTTATGAGTTCTTGATCTGTAATCCAGTGGTGTCGTGAAGCTGCCAACTCCTTCACAATGTCATTTCCTACCATGTCTTGACCTGAACAATACCATATTGTGTTAATGCAAATTTAGACTGTGTCACTTTATTCGTCAGTAAGAAATGTGATGAATTGTCAGCACTGGTACTTTTATGTGCAAAACCTGTCATCTGTCTGCTTGTTTATCTTTCAGAGTGAGGAAGATATAAGTGTTGAACAAGCGCAGTCTCATCATCTTGCTCAGCTGCTTGCGCTGCAGCTCCCCAGCAGGGCTAACCTTTCTTGAACTCTATTGAAGTGCAGTCGGTTTTGTATATTATTTTTTTGGCATGTTTATTTGCACTGGTGGCGATCTTTGATGCCCAGTGTATGTAATCTGCTGTCTTCTTGTGCTTTATTATCATAGTGGCGAACTTTGATGCCCGGTGGATGTAATATGCCGTAATTTCTTTATTGTATAGTATAGGTTTTTTCTTATTCATGATGCTGCAGTTATTTTACTTTATATATATCTTGTCTTTGCAGTAAACCGGCCAAACCGTAAAATTACGGTACATAATCGGGCCGTCATGCAATCACGATGTAGGTTGGGCCTGAAACATGCCGATCAGCTCACGGGCCGGCAGCAGCCCAAAATGAACCCTGGCCCATGATTGTGCGAATCAAATCACGGTCTTTTAACATGCCAAAATTGTCTGGGTCCTTGTTTGGCCCAATCAGATATCGGCTGTGAGCAGGCCGGATGCAAACCGGGCCGTAGTTAGGCCCAACTATATGACGGGCTTTTAATAGGACGAAATTAATATCGGGATGAAATGTTAAACGAGCCCTTAATAGGCCAAAACTAATATCGGGCCGAATTACTAAGTGGGCCTTTAGCAAGTGGGCCCAAAAGCATAGTGTCCAGTTGACGGGCCGAATCTGATATGGCCCATAATTGAGCCCAAAACCTCTTAAAGGGCCGGACCTGATCTGGGCCATAATTTGGCCCAGAACATGGTAGGCTTTTAACGGGCCGGATCTCATATGGGCCACTATTAGGCCCGGAGCGTGGCAGGCCATTAATGGACCGAATCAAATATGGGCCTGCATTTGGCCCAAAACATGGCAGCCAGTTAATGGGCCGGCCTACTAGGGTCCTCAAAATCTTGTGGGCCTACAGCTGGGCTGGCCCATTAATGTCGGCAAAATCTCGTGGGCCTTTAGCTGGGTCGGCCCATTATGACCCGCAAGAATCTTGTGGGCCTTTACCTGGGCCGGCCCATTATGGCACAAAAAAAATCTTGTGGGCCTTTACCTGGGCCGGCCCATTATGGCCCGCAAAATCTTGTGGGCCTTTAGCTGGGCCAGCCCATTATGGTCCGCAAAATTTCGTGAGCCTTTAGCTAGGCCGGCCCATTATGGTCCGCAAAATCTTGTGGGCCTCTAGTTGGGCTAGCCCATTTAAACTTTTTGGGTCGTGCCATGTGTCGATGTATCATAGGCGCCTTCTGTCCAGTGAGTGGATGACATCTGTCCCGGCGATGAGCCGACATGTGTTTCCTCTAGCCAATGATGATTTTACACGTGGAAAATCCCCATTGGTCGGGGCTGTTAACGGGTTATCGGATCCAAAACCTGACCCGATAGCTTAACGGTGTTCCGTTACGGTGGATGCCACGTGTCGGTCACCCTTGACGAAAGCACTTCTGTGATGCGCGATTTATCGTCATGGAAGTGGACACTTCCATGATGATAATTTTGGTAATGTCATGGAACACTTCTACGACAGCACAGGTATGACTATCTTGATTCTGTCATAAGTTTGTCATGGATGTACATGCATGACAAAAAAGCGACCTACTGTGACAAACACGTATCATCACGGAAGTGTATTTTTTTTGTAGTGATGCCTTCCTCTAGACCCAAATAATGGTGAAGTGTCATGTAGTCGACGTTCACATAAGACCAGTAGAGGAGAGACAACATACATCTCATCAAAATATCGAACGAATACCAAATTCACATGACTACTAATAGCAAGACTTCTCCCATGTCCTCAGGAACAAACGTAACTACTCACAAAGCATATTCATGTTCATAATCAGAGGGGTATTAATATCATATAGGATCTGAACATATGATCTTCCACCAAGTAAACCAACTAGCATCAACTACAAGGAGTAATCAACACTACTAGCAACCCACGGGTACCAATCCCGGACTTGGAGACAAGAATTGGATACAAGAGATGAACTGGGGTTTTGAGAGGAGATGGTGTTGGTGAAGATGTTGATGGAGATTGCCCTCTCCCGATGAGAGGATCATTGGTGATGATGATGGCGATGATTTACCCCTCCCGGAGGGAAGTTTCCCTGGCAGAACAGCTTCGCCGGAGCCCTAGATTGGTTCCGCCAAGGTTCCGCCTCGTGGCGGCGGAGTCTCATCCGGAAAGATGGATTATGATTTTTTTTTCCTCATCGAAAGACTCCATATAGCAGAAGATGGTCACCGGAGGGCCACCAGGGGGCCCACGAGGTAGCGAGGCGCCTAGGGGGTAGGGCGCGCCCCCCACCCTCGTGGGCAGGGTGTGGCCCCCCTGGTGAACTTCTTGCACTCAGTATTTATTATATATTCTGGAAATGACTTCGGTGAAGTTTTAGGACTTTTGGAGCTGTGAAGAATAGGTCTCTAACATTTGCTCCTTTTCCAGCCCATAATTCCAGCTGCCGACATTCTCCCTCTTTATGTAAACTTTATAAAATAAGAGAGAATAGGCATAAGTATTGTGACATAATGTGTAATAACAACCCATAATGCAATAAATATCGATATAAAAGCATGATGGAAAATGGACGTATCACAGGTTGGTGGCACAATACAGATTACAATTCCGGTGAGATTTGAGAATTCCAGTTGCAGGGAGAGACAATTGTCAGAAGCTTGTGTCGAGAATCATCGTAGCTTCCATCGAAGAGGAACTCCAAGTCCAGTTATATGGGAGGAACAGGTCTGCGGAGGAGATGATTGCATGGGCACGCTCACTGATGGAACCAGTAGACCTATTTCAGAGAGTGCGCTGGAAGGACTTCTGGGAAATCCAGTTTTGGGCTCCATAGCAATGAGATTCTTGCCTCCTGCACCTCAGGGATCTAGGTCATGCGTGACACTGCAGTTGATCATGGGCGATGATAGTGGTTTTAGTTTCGCTCAGAAGCTGCAAGGGTGCTAGAGTTCGAGCGTAAAAAATCCAGTTAACAGCGAGGCAGTCCAGGTGGACAATGAGATCACGATGCACTTCGCCCAACTTTGGAGCCCATCGGAGCGCTGCGTGGATAAAGCTAGGGTTGGGAGGCTGATACGTCTCCAATGTATCTATAATTTTTGATTGTTCCATGCTATTATATATTCTGTTTTGGATGTTTATGGGCTTTATTATGCACTTTTAAATTATTTTTGGGACTAACCTATTAACCCAGAGCCCAGTGCCAGTTTCTGTTTTTTCCTTGTTTTAGAGTATCGCAGAAAAGGAAAATCAAACGGAGTCCAATTGACCTGAAACTTCACGGAACTTATTTTTGGACCAGAAGAAGTCCACGGAGTATCGGAGATGGACCAGGAGAGTCCCGGGCTGCCCACGAGGGTGGGAGGCGCGCCCCCCTGCCTCGTGGACAGCCCGAAGATCCACCGACGTACTTCTTCCTCCTATATATACCCATATACCCTAAAAACTTCGGGGGCAGAACAGATCGGGAGTTCCGCCGCCAGAAGCCTCCGTAGCCACCGAAAACCAATCTAGATCCGTCCCGGCACCCTGCCGGAGGGGGCAATCCCTCTCCAGTGGCCATCTTCATCATCCCAGTGCTCTCCACGACGAGGAGGGAGTAGTTCTCCCTCGGGGCTGAGGGTATGTACCAGTAGCTATGTGTTTGATCTCTCTCTCTCTCGTGTTCTTGAGGTGGTACGATCTTTATGTATCGCGAGCTTTGCTATTATAGTTGGATCTTATGATGTTTCTCCCCCTCTACTCTCTTATAATGAATTGAGTTTTCCCTTTGAAGTAATCTTATCGGATTGAGTCTTTAAGGATTTGAGAACACTTGATGTATGTCTTGCGTGGGATACCCGTGGTGACAATGGGGTATTCTATTGATTCACTAGATGTATGTTTTGGTGATCAACTTGCGGGTTCTGCCCATGAACCTATGCATAGGATTTGGCACACGTTTTCGTCTTGACTCTCCGGTAGAAACTTTGGGCACTCTTTGAAGTACCTTTGTGTTGGTTTGAATAGATGAATCTAAGATTGTGTGATGCATATAGTATAATCATACCCCACAGATACTTGAGGTGACATTGGAGTATCTAGGTGACATTAGGGTTTTGGTTGATTTGTGTCTTAAGGTGTTATTCTAGTACGAACTCTATGATAGATTGAACGGAAAGAATAGCTTCATGTTATTTTACTACGGACTCTTGAATAGATTGATCAGAAAGAATAACTTTGAGGTGGTTTCGTACGGTACCATAATCTCTTCGTTTGTTCTCCGCTATTAGTGACTTTGGAGTGACTCTTTGTTGCATGTTGAGGGATAGTTATATGATACAATTATGTTATTATTGTTGAGAGAACTTGCACTAGTGAAAGTATGAACCCTAGGCCTTGTTTCCTAGCATTGCAATACCGTTTACGCTCACTTTTATCATTAGTTACCTTGCTCTTTTTATATTTTCAGATTACAAAAACCATTATCTACTATCCATATTGCACTTGTATCATCATCTCTTCGTCGAACTAGTGCACCTATACAATTTACCATTGTATTAGGTGTGTTGGGGACACAAGAGACTCTTTGTTATTTGGTTGCAGGGTTGTTTGAGAGAGACCATCTTCATACTACGCCTCCCACGGATTGATAAACCTTAGGTCATCCACTTGAGGGAAATTTGCTATTGTCCTACAAACCTCTACACTTGGAGGCCCAACAACGTCTACAAGAAGAAGGTTGTGTAGTAGACATCAAGCTCTTTTCTGGCGCCGTTGTCGGGGAGGTTAGCCCTTGAAGGTATATCTTTAGATCTTGCAATCGAATCTTTTTGTTTCTTGTTTTAGCACTAGTTTAGTTTATAAAAGAAAACTACAAAAAAATATGGAATTGAGTTTGCCTCATACGCTTCATATTTTTAATATCTTTCGTGAGTATGATGGAAAGGAAAATTGTGCCAAAGTGTTAGAAGAAGAATGCATTAAAATGTTTGGCACTAAATCTTTGGATGATGAGCATGATTCCAATGTTGTTAGTATGAATTCTTTGAATATCCATGATGCTAATGATATGCAAAGCCACAAGCTTGGGGATGCTATGTTTCATGAAGATGATATTTTTGTCCCCCAAGTTTTGATGAGCAAATTTACTATGATGATAGCATGCCTCCTATTTATGATGATTATATTGATGAAAGTGGGTTTGGAAGAGTGTCAACTTTAGGAAGTGATGATCCCATTATTTTGGAGGATGTTGAATCTTATTGTCATAATTATAAAAGTGGATTTGCAGAGGTCATGACTTTATTTAGTAATGATTCCACTATTTCGGTAGAGGTTCCAATTGATTATGAGAACAAAGTTGCTATCTATGATGATTATTGTGATGACATGTATGCTATAAAGAACAATGATAACCATGAAACTTGTCATCTTGATTTTAACTTTCAATTGGATTATGCCTCACATGATAGTTATTTTGTTGAGTGTGCTCCCACTACTATTCATGAGAAGAAATATGCTTATGTGGAGAGTAATAAAAATTCTATGCTTGTAGATCATGGAAAGAATGATTTATGTGATGATTATATTGTTGAATTCATTCATGATGCAACTGAAAACTATTATGAGGGAGGAATATATGCTTGTAGGAGTTGCAATAATATCAAGTTTCCTCTCTATGTGCTTAAAGTTTTGAAGTTTTGCTTGCTTTACCTTCCTATGCAAGTTGATTATTGTTCCCACAAGTTGTTTGCTCACAAAATACCTATGCATAGGAAGTGGGTTAGACTTAAATTTGCTATTCATATTCTTCATGATTCTCTCTTTATATTTCAATTCTTATCTTTTATGTAAGCATCATTGAAATCATCATGCCTAGCTAGGGGCGTTAAACGTAAGCGCTTGTTGGGAGGCAACCCAATTTTATTTTTGTTCCTTGATTTTTGTTCCTGTTTAGTAATAAATAATTCATCTAGCATCTGTTTAGATGTAGTTTTATGTTTTAATTAGTGTTTGTGCCAAGTAGAACCTTTGGGAAGACTTGGGGAAAGTCTTTGCGATCATGCTGTAAAAAACAGAAACTTTAGCGCTCACGAGATTTGCTGCCATTTTTTATTGGAGATAATATTTAGTTAATTATTTTTTTATATTATTAATGTATAAATTCCTCATGTCCATCAATTTATTTTAGAATTTTTGGGGTTCCCGAAGTATACGTTTGATCCAGATTACTACAGACTGGTCTGTTTTTGACAGATTCTGTTTTTCGTGTGTTGTTGGCTTATTTTGATGAATCTATGGCTAGTAAAATAGTTTATAAACCATAGATAAGTTGGAATACAGTAGTTTTAACACCAATATAAATAAAGAATGAGTTCATTACAGTACCTTTAAGTGGTTTTTTGTTTTCTTTCGCTAACGGAGCTCACGAGATTTTCTACTTTGAGTTTTGTGTTGTGAAGTTTTCAAGTTTTGGGTAAAGATTCGATGGACTATGGAATAAGGAGTGGCAAGAGCCTAAGCTTGGGGATGCCCAAGGCACCCCAAGGCAATATTCAAGGACAACCAAGAGCCTAAGCTTGGGGATGCCGCGGAAGGCATCCCCTCTTTCGTCTTCGTTCATCGGTAACTTTACTTGGAGCTATATTTTTATTTACCACATGATATGTGTTTTGCTTGGAGCGTCATTTTATTTTATTTTGTTTTGCTTTCTGTTTGAATAAAATACCAAGATCTGAAATTCTTAAATGTTAGAGAGTCTTCACATAGTTGCATAATTATTCGACTACTCATTGATCTTCACTTATATCTTTCGGAGTAGTTTGTCATTTGCTCTAGTGCTTCACTTATATCCTTTTAGAGCACGACAATGGCTTTATTTTGAAGAAATAGATGAACTCTCATGCTTCACTTATATTATTTTGAGAGTCTTTAGAACAGCATGGTAGTTTTCTTTGGTTATGAAATTAGTCCTAATATGATGGGCATCCAAGAGGAATATAATAAAAACTTTCATATAAAGTGCATTGAATACTATGAGAAGTTTTATACTTGATGATTGTTTTGAGATATGAGGATGGTAATATTAGCGTCATGCTAGTGAGTAGTTGTGAATTTGAGAGATACTTGTGTTAAAGTTTGTGATTCCCGTAGCATGCACATATGGTGAACCGTTATGTGATGAAGTCGGAGCATGATTTATTTATTGATTGTCTTCCTTATGAGTGGCGGTCGGGGACGAGCGATGGTCTTTTCCTACCAATCTATCCCCCTAGGAGCATGCGCGTAATACTTTGCTTTGATAACTAATAGATTTTTGCAATAAGTATGTGAGTTCTTTATGACTAATGTTGAGTCCATGGATTATACGCACTCTCACCCTTCCACCATTGCTAGCCTCTCTAGTACCGTGCAACTTTCGCCGGTACCATAAACCCACCATATATCTTCGTCAAAACAGCCACCATACCTACCTATTATGGCATTTCCATAGCCATTCCGAGATATATTGCCATGAAACTTACCACCGTTCCATTTATTATGACATGCTTCATCATTGTCATATTGCTTTGCATGATCATGTAGTTGACATCGTATTTGTGGCAAAGCCACCATTCATAATTCTTCCATACATGTCACTCTTGATTCATTGCACATCCCGGTACACCGCCGGAGGCATTCACATAGAGTCATATTTTGTTCTAAGTATTGAGTTGTAAACAATAATAGAGCATTGTCCCAAAAAAAGAGAAAGGCCAAAAAAAGGAAGGCCCAAAAAAGGAAAAAAAGAAAATAAAAAGGGGCAATGCTACTATCCTTTTACCACACTTGTGCTTCAAAGCAGCACCATGATCTTCATGATAGAGAGTCTCCTATGATATCACTTTCATATACTAGTGGGAATTTTTCATTATAGAACCTGGCTTGTATATTCCAATGACGGGCTTCCTCAAAATGACCTAGGTCTTCATGAGCAAGCAAGTTGGATGCATCTGTTGCATGGCAATCCCTACTCACTCACATTGATATCTATTGATGGGCATCTCCATAGCCCATTGATACGCCTAGTTGATGTGAGACTATCTTCTCCTTTTTGTCTTCTCCACAACCACCATTCTATTGCACCTATAGTGCTATATCCATGGCTCACGCTCATATATTGCGTGAAGATTGAAAAAGTTTGAGAACATCAAAAGTATGAAACAATTGCTTGGCTTGTCATTGGGGTTGTGCATGATTTAAATACGTTGTGTGGTGAAGATGGAGCATAGCCAGACTATATGATTTTGTAGGGATAGCTTTCTTTGGCCATGTTATTTTGAGAAGACATGATTACTTTGTTAGTATGCTTGAAGTATTATTATTTTTTATGTCAATATTAAACTTTTGTCTTGAATCTTATGGATCTGAATAATCTTGCCACAATAAAGAGAATTACATGGATAAATATGTTAGGTAGCATTCCACATCAAAAATTCTGTTTTTATCATTTAACTACTCGAGGACGAGCATGAATTAAGTTTGGGGATGTTGATACGTCTCCAACGTATCTATAATTTTTGATTGTTCCATGCTATTATATATTCTGTTTTGGATGTTTATGGGCTTTATTATGCACTTTTATATTATTTTTGGGACTAACCTATTAACCCAGAGCCCAGTGCCAGTTTTTGTTTTTTCCTTGTTTTAGAGTATCGCAGAAAAGGAAAATCAAACGGAGTCCAATTGACCTGAAACTTCACGGAACTTATTTTTGGACCAGAAGAAGCCCACGGAGTATCGGAGATGGACCAGGAGAGTCCCGGGCTGCCCACGAGGGTGGGGGGCGCGCCCCCCTGCCTCGTGGACAGCCCGGACATCCACCGACGTACTTTTTCCTCTCATATATACCCATATACCCTAAAAACTTCGGGGGCAGAATAGATCGGGAGTTCCGCCGCCAGAAGCCTCCGTAGCCACCGAAAACCAATCTAGACCTGTTCCGGCACCCTACCGGAGGGGGAAATCTCTCTCCGGTGGACATCTTCATCATCCCAGTGCTCTCCATGACGAGGAGGGAGTAGTTCTCCCTCGGGGCTGAGGGTATGTACCAGTAGCTATGTGTTTGATCTCTCTCTCTCTCGTGTTCTTGAGGTGGTATGATCTTGATGTATCGCGAGCTTTGCTATTATAGTTGGATCTTATGATGTTTCTCCCCCTCTACTCTTATAATGAATTGAGTTTTCCCTTTGAAGTTATCTTATCGGATTGAGTCTTTAAGGATTTGAGAACACTTGATGTATGTCTTGCGTGGGATACCCGTGGTGACAATGGGGTATTCTATTGATTCACTTGATGTATGTTTTGGTGATCAACTTGCAGGTTCTGCCCATGAACCTATGCATAGGGGTTGGCACACGTTTTCGTCTTGACTCTCTGGTAGAAACTTTGGGGCACTCTTTGAAGTACCTTTGTGTTGGTTGGAATAGATGAATCTGAGATTGTGTGATGCATATCGTATAATCATACCCACGGATACTTGAGGTGACATTGGAGTATCTAGGTGACATTTAGGGTTTTGGTTGATTTGTGTCTTAAGGTGTTATTCTAGTACGAACTCTATGATAGATTGAACGGAAAGAATAGCTTCATGTTATTTTACTACGGACTCTTGAATAGATTGATCGAAAAGAATAACTTTGAGGTGGTTTCGTACCCGACCATAATATCTTCGTTTGTTCTCCGCTATTAGTGACTTTGGAGTGATTCTTTGTTTCATGTTGAGGGATAGTTATATGATCCAATTATGTTATTATTGTTGAGAGAACTTGCACTAGTGAAAGTATGAACCCTAGGCATTGTTTCCTAGCATTGCAATACCGTTTACGCTCACTTTTATTATTAGTTACCTTGTTGTTTTTATATTTTCAGATTACAAAAACCATTATCTACTATCCATATTGCATTTGTATCACCATCTCTTCGCCGAACTAGTGCACCTATACAATTTACCATTGTATTGGGTGTGTTGGGGACACAAGAGACTCTTTGTTATTTGGTAGCAGGGTTGTTTGAGAGAGACCATCTTCATACTACGCCTCCCACGGATTGATAAACCTTAGGTCATCCACTTGAGGGAAATTTGCTACTGTCCTACAAACCTCTGCACTTGGAGGCCCAACAACGTCTACAAGAAGAAGGTTGTGTAGTAGACATCAGAGGCTACTTCAAGACCTCCCCTCCACACAACACCCCACTAGCCCCTCCCTCACCGTCACCGCCACTGTAGATTCAACAACCATGGATTCCAACCGTGGGAGAGGCCGAGGAAAGAACAGGCAGGGGCGGACAGATGGTGACCGACAAACTAGAAGCAACAATGGAAAGATCCACCCTCAAATGGCACAGGCGCCACCCCCCTTTGCTTTTGGGTTTGGGTTCCCGGGACATCCACCGTCGTGGGCATTCAATGGCTTGTTCCACGGGTGTTACGGCATATCTCTCTCAAGGTAGTTTTGGTGATTGATGACAACATGTTTGTGGACTAATCTTGTGCTTTGAATAGTTCACAGATTCTCCCCTGGCACGAGACATTTTCTTCCCCTCGGAGTGTCTTTCAAGACGGTGTAGCTCTTTTGTTTCTCTCTCGGTGGACTAGTTGCGTAGAGGGCACCGTACTATCAAGAGGGGGTCCGCTGGGGTATTGCATGGGTGGAATCAACACATACACGTCAGCTTCTCACCCTCCGAGCTTTTCCATTCCATTGAAGAGATCTCTCCTCTCTTCCTTGTCCTGTCTGGGTCCCTGCGGTAGTACCGCACCACCCAGTGGCACCACCGCCTCGTCCTCAGCCTCTTTGGAGAGATTCTCTCTCTCTTCTGTGTCCCAGCGGTAGTACCGCACTACAAGCGGTAGTACGGCCGAAGGGTCACAAGCGGCAGTACCGCTCCTCAGCGGTAGTACCGCCCGTGACCCCGCTGTCGTAGTACCGCTGGGCAGTCTGGCTCCTACCGCCTCGATTCGAGGGGTCTTTTTCTCGTGTCGGGTTTTGCGGCACTAGTTGCGGTTGTAGAGGCGGTAGTACCGTTCCAGGAGCGGTAGTACCGCCCCTACCTCCGCGGTAGTACCGCATTGGGTCCTTTTCCCTACTAGTCTCCTCTGCGCGGTAGTGCCGCTGGCTGGTGCGGCAGTACCGCTGACCTAGCGGTAGTACCGCCCCCTCTTAGCGGTAGTACCGCCCTGTGCGGGGGTGGTTGGTGAGGGGCAACGATTGGATTGTTGCCCCCACTATAAAAGGGGGTCCCCTTCTTCCCTTTGACCTATCTCTTCCCCCTCGAGCTCCATTTATTGCTCAAGCTCCATTAAATGCACCAAGCTCCATTTTCGCCCGATCTATCTCTCTAGCCAATAAAACTTGTTGATTTGCTCGGGAGTGGTTGAGAAGGCCCCGATCTACACTTCCACCAAGGGATTTTCGATTCCCCCACTCATCCCTAGCAGATCTTGTTACTCTTGGGTGTTTGAGCACCCTAGACGGTTGAGGTCACCACGGAGCCATAGTCCATTGTGGTGAAGCTTCGTGGTTTTGTTGGGAGCCTCCGATTAAGTTGTGGAGATTGCCCCAACCTTGTTTGTAAAGGTTCGGTCGCCGCCTTCAAGGGCACCAATAGTGGAATCACGGCATCTCGCATTGTGTGAGGGCGTGAGGAGAATACGGTGGCCCTAGTGTCTTCTTGGGGAGCATTGTGCCTCCACATCGCTCTAACGGAGACGTACTTCCCCTCAAAAGGAAGGAACTTCGATAACACATCCTCGTCTTCACCGGATCCACTCTTGGTTATCTCTTACCTTTACTTGTGCAAGCTCTTTAGTGTTACTTCTCTTGCTTTCTTGTATGCTTGTTGTTATTGCATCATATAGGTTGCTCACCTAGTTGCACATCTAGACAACCTACTTTGATGCAAAGTTTAATTTGGTAAATAAAAGTAAAATTGGTAGTTGCCTATTCACCCCCCCCCCTCTAGTCAACCATATCGATCCTTTCAATTGGTATTAGAGCCTCGTCTCTTTATTAAGGACTTTACCGTCCGAAGAGTATGGTTGATACCGTAGACGGTGTGGAGGAACACTCCGGTGTGAATCCGATCTCGTCTACGGGCGATGGGGGAACCTCGGTCTCTCGTGAGGAGTTCAATGTGGCCTTGGAGACATTGAAAACCTCCATGACGACCGAAGTTGAAAGCATGTTTACTAAATTTCTTGAGGGGCTTAAACTATCCACGGCACCGTTGAAAGTGGGTGACCCCGCCAACAAGGTGACAGATGCTATCCCCGACAAGGGGGAAGCTAGTAGTGAAAAGGCTCCTTCTTCTAGTGGTAAGAATGGAACCGACATCTTTGCCCATGTGGAACCACCATTTGTTTATGGTGGACCAGTTCCTTCCACTCATTTGAATCATGCCGGTCCTCCCCCTAAGATTGTGAAAAATGAGGACTTTGATTCTTGGGTTTACCGCTTTAAACGTCATTTAAATCATGTGAACACTAACCTTTGGAGAATCATTGAAGAAGGTTTCTATCCACATGATCCAAGCAACTTCACTCCTCGAGAAGCCACGGACAATCAATTCAACGAGAATGCTCTCTTCATCATTCAAGATGCAATTCCACCCGAAGACCTACCTCATCTTCGTCCCTTCGCCTTGGCCAAAGATGCATGGCATTGTGTTGTCTCTCTCTACCGGGGAAGTGCAAGCATTCAACGCTCCAACTATGAAGTGGTACAAGATGAGGCCGATGAGTTTGCAATGAAAGAAGATGAAGAACCTCGTGAGCTTTATCGGAGAGTAACCAAACTCGCGGTCTCACTACGAGATCACGGGAGCAAGGACACGGATGACAATTGGATCAAGCAAAAATTCCTCAAGGCAATGATGCCCTATCACAAGGCCATGTCCTCCGTCATTCGTCAAAGACCGGACTTTCACACTTTGACCTCAAGCGAAGTGTTGGATGAGTTTGTGGCCATGAACATTTTGGACAAGACCGCCGACAATGCGGTGCTTCGTTCCCAAAGGGCAAAGAGGCCTAACCTTGCATTGAAGGCCATGCTCATCGTTGAAGAAGAAGAAGAGGAAGAAGAGGAGAGCAACCCCGAAGATACGAAGTATGCATATCATGTACACATGGCGCTTGCTTCAAGGCAATTTTGGAGCAAGAAAAACTCAAGGCCAAACTTTAGAAAAAACAACTCAAGTGGCATGAAGAGCAAGCAACGTGTAAGGACTTGCTACAATTGCGACAACGTGAGTCATTTTGTTGCGGAATTCCCATATGAGAAGAGGGAAGACAATGGTGGCAAGCTCATCCGAAAGGACAAGGCCAAGTCATTCCCCAACAAGAGCAACTTCACCAAGAAGACTCCTCCCAAGGCATTGGTGGTACAAGAAGAGTACAATGAGGATGATGATGATGATGAAAGTGATGAAAGTGATGAGTCGGTTGCCATGGCCTCCGTTGCCATTGCGACGACTCCACGGGTATCTCTCTTCGACTCACCCAATGAGAGCATCACCGCCAAGTGCCTCATGGCTAAAGCCACCAACAAGGTAACCTCCAACATCAAAACTACCATCATTAATCATCCTTCTCCGGCGGATAGCATTAATGAACTTGATGGAGATAATGTGGAGGCTAATGAGTTTGAGGCCTTTATGGGCAAACTCAAGGGAAAATCCAAGAAGCACTTTGTTGCTCTCTTGGAACAACTTGGTGAAGCCAATGACATGATTGAGGCTCACGAAAACACCATCACTAAGATGGAAGGGCATAGTCGTGACTATGCCGATGAGATTTCGGATCTTTCCAATGCTCTTGAGGAAGAGCGTGGTCTTTGTTTGGCTCTTGAGGAGTCACACAACGTTGATCATGCTAAGTTAAAGAAAGATTATGATCATGTCCTCATTGTTTCTCGTGTGCTAAACTCCGAGAAGGCCAAACTCGGGGTTGATCTTGCTAGACTCAAAGAGGAGTTTGATATACTTGACAAGGCCCACAAGGCCTTGAAGGGTATTCATGATAGTCTCAAGGAGTCTCATGATCAACTCCAAGTGAAGCTAACTAAGGAGAAAGCAACATTTCCTCATATGGTTTTAATTGATAATGCAAATGCTACTAACCCGTGTTGTGAGCATATGCATCTTGTTGAGGAAAATGCTAAGTTGAAGGAGCAACTTGAGAGATGTCTTGCGTCTTGCATACAAGGCAAGAAGAACCTCAACGATCTCTTGATCAACCAAAAGGGAGTTGTGGCCAAGGAAGGGGTTGGGTACGTGCCCGACTCCAAGAACAAGAAGAAGAATGACAAGACCAAAAGACCTCCTCCTCTCATGCAAACCTTTGTGAAGGAAGGAGAGAGTGCCTCCGAGGAGAAAAAAAAGAACACTGCAAGGGGCGGCAATGTCAAGAAGGGCAATGTCACCCCTCCCAACAAAGCCGGCGATTTTAACCCTTCTTATGTGTTATGTCGTGCTAGTGACGGGCATGTTTGTGCCAAATTTGTTGGTTCTCTTCATGAGTACATTGAATGGTCTATTTGGGTTCCAAAGACCCTTGTTACTAACATCAAAGGACCCATTACAAAATGGGTACCTAAAACCAAGCATTGATCTCTTGTAGGTGTTTGCTTCCGGTGGGGGGTCATGGTTGCTCGATAGCGGAGCTACAAATCATATGACCGGAAGCAAGGACTTGGTGGTGGATGTGCACAAGGTTCCATCTATGCCCACCAATGTCGAGTGGGGTGACGCCTAATCTTCTAAGGTATTGGGACTTGGCAAGGTGGTCATCTCTCATGATCTCATGATCGAGAAGGTCATGCTTGTTGAGTCCCTTGCATACAATTTACTTTCGGTTCATCAACTTGCAATCATGGGCTTTGCCACTTTCTTTGATATCGATACCGTGGCCCTCTTGTGGAGCAAGACTCTTAAAGTAGCCTTTGTTGGGCATGTCAAGAACGGTCTATATGTGATTAACTTTTCGGAGCAACCCACTAAAACCGCGACATGCCTAATGGCTAAAGTTGATGTGGGATGGCTTTGGCATCGCCGTTTAGCCCATGTCAATATGAGATCTTTGCAAAGTCTCCTCAAGGGGGACCATGTCCGAGGACTAACAAATGTTAGTTTTGCTAAAGATCATGCTTGCAGTGCATGTATCGAAGGAAAGCAACATGAGAAGGCTCACCCTCCCACAACTATCATTTATTCGAAGAGGCCTTTGGAGCTCCTTCACATGGATCTCTTTGGGCCTCCATCTTTCGATAGTCTTGGAGGTAGGAAGTATTGCTTGGTGATTGTGGATGACTACTCAAGGTACACGTGGGTGTATTTCTTCAAGAGGAAGAGCGAGACCCAACAAACAGTCATTGACTTTGCAAATGAAGCACAACGTCAAAACAATGCAAAGATCTTGACAATAAGAAGTGACACGGCACCGAGTTCAAGAACTACACCTTGGATGAATTTCTTAGTGATGAGGGAATCAAGCATCAATATTCCGCACCCTAAACCCCTCAACAAAACGGTGTTGCGGAGAGAAAGAACCGGACGTTGATGGATGCGGCAAGGACCATGATGGCGGAGTTCAAGTCTCCGTACAACTTTTGGGCCGAAGCCATCAACACCGCGTGTCATGCATCCAATCGGCTCTACCTCCGCAAGGGCTTGAACAAGACTCCATATGAGATACTCACCGGTAACAAGCCCAATCTCAAGTACTTCCGGGTATTCGGGTGTAAGTGTTTCATTCTCAAGAAAGGTGTTCGGTTGTCTAAATTTGAGGCTAGAGCTTATGAGGGCATATTTGTTGGTTATGCTACAAACTCTCATGCTTACCGTGTCCTCAATAAATCCACGGGACTTATTGAGGATACGTGTAACGTGGAGTTTGATGAGAATAACGGCTCCCAAGTGGAGCAAAGTGGCACTTGTGATGTAGGTGATGAAATTCCTCCCCAAGCCATAAGAAGAATGGGTGTTGGCTTTATCCTACCCATTGAGGAACCCCTTGTGGCCGAAGGAGAAGGACAAAGCTCCACTCAAGTGGAGCCATCACCAACCCAAGGCCCACACGCTTCCGAAGAACAACATGAAGGCCCTCATCCTCAAGAACATGACCAAGGGCAAGATCACGCTCAAGACGGTGTTGACACATCAAGTGATGCCCAAGGTCAAGTTCTCTCCTCCGAGCAAGTTCAAGAACAAGAACAAGGCCAAGACGACGCTCAAGATGATCAAGTGACCACTCCTCCTCTCACCCCTGAGGAGGAATTAGAGCGTCGTGCCGCCAAGGTTGCTTCCAAGCTCTCCACCAAGGATCATCTCATGACGAATGTGCTTGGAAGCTTAAGAAAGGGGGTAAGCACTCGTAGACAATTAGCAAATTATTGTGAGCATCACGCATTTGTCTCTTGTGTGGAACCCCACAAGGTCTATGAAGCGCTAGAAGATCCGGATTGGCTCAATGCCATGCATGAAGAACTCCACAACTTCGAGCGCAACAAAGTGTGGAGATTGGTGCCAAGACCGACCGGGAATCACAATGTCATAGGAACCAAGTGGATATTTAAGAACAAGCAAGATGCCCATGGGATTATCATTCGCAACAAGGCTCGTTTGGTAGCACAAGGCTACTCCCAAGTCGAGGGTATCGACTACGGTGAAACCTTTGCTCCCGTTGCTCGTCTTGAATCCATTCGCATGTTGATTGCATATGCTTCTCATCATAACTTTAAGTTACAACAAATGGATGTGAAGAGTGCTTTTCTTAATGGTCCTATTAATGAGTTGGTTTACGTCAAGCAACCCCCCGGGTTCGAGGATCCCTACTTTCCCGATCATGTGTATCAACTTGATAAGGCACTCTATGGCCTTAAACAAGCCCCACGTGCGTGGTATGACCACCTTACCGAGTTGTTACAAGACCGTGGTTTTGAAGTTGGGCTAATCGACCCCACTCTTTTTACTAAGAAGGTCAAAGGGGAGTTGTTTGTGTGCCAATTATACGCTGATGATATTATCTTTGGTTCTCCTAACAAAGCTTTCAATGAGGAGTGGCATTGTGCTTCTTTGGCCACGAAGGAGAGCACCGTGTTTGAGCCCTAATTCCTTCAACAACCGATGGGAATCAGTCATGGAAGAGTCCCAGGTACAATCGGGCATGTTGCAAGGGTATGGTGTGGGCTCTAACGACTTTGTCATGTACGTTGAACTCAAAGCATGGTGGGGTACCCGGTGATGATGCCTTTAGGGTTAGGTATAATGTGCGGCGCTTAGGACAAAAGTCATTGCCTAAAAGTCGTTTTCCTTGTCGTTGTTGATGTGGCACGAATGTCCACTAATCTCAGATTATCTTGTAAGCTAAAAAGGCATTATTCCAGTTGCTCAATTATTGTTCTATGAAAAATATGATACATTGTTTATTGTAGAACAAAATACCTCCACTACTATTGGTTAATAGTGCTGCATATAGCTTTACTATTATACAGTCTGAAAAACATAGCCGTATCAATAAAAGCCATGCCATATAGCCACGTGGATATTATGTGGACACTTAGGGGGCAATAAAGGGGGCAATAAAGAGAATGAGGGTGAGGGGATCCACATAAGATGGAACTATACATAGGATCTTGTGTCTAGCACTATTTCTTCCTAGAGACACAAAACCATCTCTCCTCTCCTTAATTATCATGTCAAATCAGATTTTTTTTTGCCTATATGACATGGCTTATCACTAATACAAAGGTGGAACATGGGCATGAGCCTAAGACATCGGAATGCAAGCTACCAAACGCGACCTATATGGGCTGCTCCATTCCGGTTTTGGGAAGGTTCTGAACAATTTTTTTCTTTTTCCTTTGTTTATACTTTTGGATTTTTTATGTTTTTTTATTTTCCCATTTCTTTTTAAACTCCACAAACCTTTTTAACTCATGAACTATTCCGATTTCATGAATTATTTCCAATTATATGCATGTTCATTCAAATATGTGAACATTTTCAAAAATCATGCGAATTTTTCCAAATTCGCTAAGAATTTTATATTTATGAACATTTTTTGGAATACAAGAACAGTTTTTTGAATTAATGAACATTTTTGTAAATCAGTATTTGTTTTTGAAATCGCAAAATATTTTCAAAATCAGCACCATTTTTTAAATTGCAAAAAATTTATGAACGCTTCAAAATTTATCATTTTTTGAATTCATGAGTTTTTTTGAAATTGGAAAAAAAATTTGAATTCATGAACAATTTATGATTTCTAACAAATTGCGAAATCACAAACATTTTTGTATTGGCGAACTTCTTTGTACTCTTGAACATTTTTTGAATTCATGATTTTTTTAATTGAGGTACATTTTCAAATTGGCAAATATTTATTCAAAATATGAAGTGGTTTTGAATCTACGAACACTTTTTTGGTTCATGGACATTTCTTTATAAGCACGGATATTTTTAAATTAGTGAACAATTTTTAGTTAAAAAATAGAAAAAAAAGGAAAGAACAGGACCCACCTGTGCCCGTGAGGAAGCATCCATCCGTTCATGTGGTAATGGGTCAAAAACGTAATGGCTCCATGCATGCTACCTCTGCACAACGGGGGCCCAAAGCCACATGATGAGTGCGCGTTCTTTTAGGGGAGCTCCTAATTCGCGCTTCAGGCACCAGTTCGCCCACTGGTGCTCACGTGCGCTGCCAGCTGGACCGGGCCATTAAGCGCAAATCCCTGCTTGAACGCTCGGTCACAGCTTGACCGGAGCGCCCTTATATCTCGCCTTCAGCGAGTCTGGCTTCCGACTCGTTGAAGGGGCAAGCAAGCTGGGCCGGCCCGCGGGTAAGGGAGGCCACAACCTCTTTTTCCTGTATTTTTACGTTTTTTTGCTTTATGTTTGTACTTTTGTTTATACTATAAAACATTTTAAGTATATATATTACAAAAAACACTCTACACAAAATCTTTAAGAAATGTTGATTAAGTATTTCAAAAATATTGAACAAGTATTTGAAAAAAGTTGAACAATTATTTGAAAAAAAATGATCATCTATATAAAAATGTTAATCAACCACTTAAAAAAATGTTGAACAAGTATTTGAAAAATGTTAATCAAACGTTTGAGAAATGTTAAATGTGTATATAAATATGCTGACCACCTATTAAAGAATGATGATTTTTATCATGTATATAAAAATATTAGTTAAGCATTTGAAAAAAATGTTGAACAAGTGTTTGAAAAATGTTAGTGAAGCCTTTGGAAAACGTTAAATCTGTATAGAAAAACTGTTGACCATGTATTGAAAAAATGTTAATCTTTTATTTGAGAACTGGTAATCAAGCATTTTGAAAAATGTTGAAACTTTGTAGAAAAAAATGTTGATCATGCATTCAAAAAATGTTATTAAGTTGGAAAAATGTTAATCAAACATTTGAAAAATGTTAAATAATTGTGATAGAAAAATGTTCACCATATATGAAAAACTATTAAAGTTGTATTGGAAAAATGCTAAATGTGTATTATAAAAAATGCAGAATGAAACCCAAAAAGGAAGAAAGAAAACCAGAAAGAAAAAATGAACCAATGAAAAAAAACTGAAGAAACAAACGAAAAAACAGAGAAAAAAAGAAACAAAAGAAAAGAAAAAAATGGAGAAAACCGGCTTGACTCGCTTGAAGTAGGTCGCGACCCCTTTACTTAACACGAAGAGTAGCACAGCCCGGTCGCTATGAGCGGTCGTTTCTTCCTGGAGCTCCCGGGATTGATCCCTCGTTCACTCCTTTTCCCTTCCCTTTTTTTTTAAATGTGCGTCATGAAGTGGGTCAGCCCGATTACTATAGTGCATTTAGCGACATATCATATCATCTCGTAGAATGTGAGATATAGTCGCCACGGCCAGATCGCTCGTCTTAATTTCTTTCCTGCTCGGTCGGTTGTTCGTTCATCTGTTGACCGTTAGACTCATTGACCATTGACTATAAAAAAAACAAATTGGAGAATTTGAAAAAAAAAGTCAAGAATTTGAAAAATAAGTTCATGAATTTGGGAAAATAAAAAAAGTTCACAAATTTGAAAAACTTTCATTGATTTTAGGAAAAAAACACCAATTTTCAAAAACTACAACGACTTTGAAAAAAGTTTGTCAAATTTTAAAAAGTTCATCGAATTTGAAAAAAGTTCGTCACATTTGAAAAAAAAGTTCATCAATTTTGAAAAAAAGTTCACAAATGAAAGAAAAAAATAGTACATTTAAGAAAACAAGAAAGTAAAAGAACAAGAAAAAGGAAAGAAGAAAGAACAAACCGAACTAAAGAGCGAAATAAAAGGGAGAAACGAAGTAACTGTGCACAAGTGGGTAAAGAACGATGAGGTCCTGTGTTCGATCTTTTTTTTGCGGGTTAAAATTGGTAGAAAAGAATATAGATGAGCCAGCTGAGTTTGAAAGATTTGTGAGCGCCCGTTTGCAAAATGCACTATATCGGGTGCCCGAAGCGCCAAATAAGGTCTGCCTTGGGTCTGCCTTGTTTCAGCGTGTACTGCGAAAGAAACTAACTCGTTCCTGGAGGTCACCCACAAGGGGACCGACCCCTAAAAACCCCATAATGGGACCTTCAAAGGTCAACTTTGGTGACCACCGAAATGAGGTATTACAACATGAGGACAGTACTATGTACCACTTACTATAAATTGCATGCTGCATTCTGTAGGTACATATGCTACATTCTACGAAAGAGCATGCACTAACAAAAATTTAGTTAACTGACTTAGTTAATTGAATTAGCTAACTGCAAGTTCAGCAAAATTGAGTAAATCACTTAGTTAACTCAAATAGTTAACTAAAAGTTCAGCAACAGATTAATTGTATACAAATTCAGTTAACTGCATACAAATTCAGTTAACTGACTTACACTGACACAAAAGTTCAGTTAACTGCATACAAATTCAGTTAAGTAACACTACACTGACACAACAATTCAGTTAACTGCATACCAATTTAGTTAACTGACTTACACTGACACAAGATTCAGTTATCTGCATACAAATTCGCTTAACTGACTTACGCTGTCAACTTTAGTTAACTGTTAACAAATTCAGTTAACTGCATACAAATTTAGTTAAGTGAGAACAATGATAAAAAAATCAGTGCATCAAATAATTCAGTCATCTTCCATCAATGATACTAATCCATCAATGATCACTCAAATGTAGGCTACACCAAATTAAACAAGTCCGTTGATCCTAACTCACTAAATTAAACAAGTCCACTTATAAAATTCATTATAGAACTACACCAAACTAAGAGCTACAAATTTGGGCAGCATTACAACAACAATGGATCACTCAAATTCATCTAGCATCTCCCTAACCTTCCTTATCTTGCACTTGGTGTCTTCCTTATGCTTGAATAAGTCACCAATCATGTACTCTAGCTTCCTTTTCTCTTTCTTCATCTGATCTTTCTCTTCCATCAATTTGTCCCTCTCTTGCATCATCTCATTCCTCTCTTTCTCTGCCTTAACCCTCACCACTTGATGAATGCTAGTGGTAAATTTATCATACATCTTCTTCTTCTAAAGATCTTGCTTTAGGTCCGAAAAAGCAAGCTGTGTGCTGCCCAATTGGGCAATTGCCTGCTACTTGTCAGCCACAATCTTAGCAAAATCTAGTTTAAAAAACCTCAGATCTTTTTCCATATTTTCCTTCTCTCCCAATATCTTAAAGTTTTCTGCAGCATTAACAACATTTTGCCTGAGCTTGACCTCATCCCCATACATGTCCCAAAGCTTACCTAGACCCATCTTCAATTCGAGGAGGCCACTCTGGGTCAACCTAGTGCACATACCTACATTTAGGTCCTTCCTAGAAATCAAGATTTTTTTACAGTCAAATGCATAGTTTAGTTAACTAACACAAGATTCAGTTAACTGAACACAACCCAGTTAACTCACGCAATTATTCAAAGTACAACAAATCTTCTTATAGCACTATGGCACAGAACAACACTATCAATTATTCACTGTCAGTTTTTTAGATAATATCATCAACAATTAAATGGCACATATCAAGTTCATGCAAAGCACATATCCACTTAAATTTCAGAAGCACGTACACTTAATACGGCACTACCATCTACATCTACAGTAATTCATTGTTGTGGTAACTGAATCTTGCAGTTCACCACAGATCTGAAAATCTACTAACCTTTTTGCACAACCCAGGAATCTTCTTTCACTGTCCACGGACTCAAA
This sequence comes from Triticum urartu, assembly GCF_003073215.2. Classification (NCBI taxonomy): domain Eukaryota; kingdom Viridiplantae; phylum Streptophyta; class Magnoliopsida; order Poales; family Poaceae; genus Triticum; species Triticum urartu. The sequence continues at coordinate 34,590,839 of NC_053023.1, read as the reverse complement.
GCCCACAAAGTTCTCACATATGGCTTGGTGTGCACATCTAGCAGGTAGATCTGTAGCAATGCCTCTTCATTCGGAGCAGACAATGGTGGGAGGAGCCTAAAAGAAAATCTGCTCAGAAATTCCCCATTTTGCCAAACCCTAAATGCTAGAGGTGCAGGGAGAGGAGCTCACCAGACTGCTGATGGAGTCGCCGTCCGACGAGGAGCTGGATCCTTCACTCCAGGAAATCATGCCGGCTAGCTAGACGGCGGCGGCGACAAGCACTGTGAGCAAAGAGCAGAGAAAGAGAGGGGGGCGACAAACAGGGTTGTCTGGACTGGAGGGGCAACGACCGGAGTCAACAACATAATGAGACATAATTAATTTAGGTGACTATCCTGCGGGTTGCTTTGGACGAAAGGCAGTTTTTTCGCAAATATACGTGCACAGACCGGCCCGGGCCAGCAGAGTCCAGTTGGCAGCTTGTGATTGGTCCAGGACCAAACTTGCACATCGCCTGCAAGTTGTAGGACTAGATAGTTGACTTTTGCAAGTTGTAGAACCAAATCGTCATCATGGACAAGTTCTCAGACTTGTGGTGCTTTTACCTCTTCGAATCCCCTCATTAGCGGTTTCTTTATTTTATTTCTCTTAGCTGACAGGTGGGCCCTTGCATGCAACATTTTTTTTTGGCAAAATATGATGCCACGCTATCCACAGTCATCGCCATGTGATGATTGACCGGTCAACATATGCCAGCTCGACGAAATACGTACACAAAACCATATTTTAGACCGTTTGTAAACCCCTAGAACAAGTTAGTTTATGATCGTATTTCGGGTATTTTAAATTATGGGAACTAAAGTGGCTACCGGGGCAAGTTTAGGGAACTGCAGTGATTTTTCCTCAAAAATACTGTCAGTTGAATGAGACTAAGTTATATCTCATTCAAATAAGTTTTAGACACTCCCACAATTAGTCTTGAGTGGAGAGTTGCGTGCATGCATGTCGTTAGGGCTCTTGATGTGTGTCGGCGTGTGTTTGCGATGAGTTCAAAAAGGTTTACTATAGCTCGTGTTTGTTGTTGCCACAAACACAGTTTTTTTTAACAGAGTACAGTAGTGATTGTATACACGCGCATACACTCATCCCTATGAATACACACACAAACTCTATCTCTATGAGCACCTTCAAAAATTCTAAAATAATCCAGAAATAAATGCGAGCATCAGGACTTAATTCCTGATGAGCTGATGATGCCATAGTCCGTCTAACCATCCAACTACAAATTGGTTCGCTGCCACACACACATTTATATACACTTACAATGCCGTTCAAATAATGAGAGCAAGAAATAGTAGTCCAATATAGTATTACCTCCGTCCCGAATTACTTCTCTTAACTTTGTGTAGGTACAGAGGGTGTACGAGGTAATTTGGCAACACATTTAGAGCAACTTCAATGGGGCGATTTATTTCGTCCGCGGCCGTCCGTTTTGGTTGGCGCGGATAGAAAAGTCGACCCAACGCGCCGATCCAAACGGACGCGTGTCCGTTTTTCGTCCGCAGGCGACCCATTCCCGGCACAATTTTGAATCGGATTTGCATCGGTGCGGACACGAGACGGATGCGCGCGCGCCTACTCCTTTTCCTGGGCCCGCTGGTCGGTGGGAGCCACCACCATTTCTCTTCATTTCCCCCTAAAAACACTCCCGCCCGCGCGCGCTCCCGCCCCCAACCAGCCATGGACGACGCTATCGACCTCGACGCCGCCGTCGGCCTCGCCTCCCTCGCCTCGTCCGGCGCCGCCGCCCCCTCCGGGAAAGGCAAGCCTCGTGCCCCGTGCAAGACCGCTGCCGCGACCAAGCCGAAGAAGGTGCTGACGCCCGAACAATGGGCAAAGGAGTCGGCCAAGAGGAGGGGCCGGAGGCACACCGCAAACGCGAGGGATGAGGCCGCCGCGCAGGCCGCCGTCGTCGCCGCTGCGCAGCAGGAGGTCACCAATGCCCGTGTCGCGGCGGCAACGAGGAAGGCGCTCTACATGCTAGGGTTAAACCCTAGCCAGCACGGCCTCGTCCAAGCCGCCGTCGCCGCGGCCAGCACCGGCTCGTCGGCGTTTCCTCGGATGGTGCTTCCCGACTCGCCCCGCGCGTCGGCTTGCAACCCGATCCCCGGCTTCCACGTCTACCCGCAGGCCTCCCGCCTCTCCGCGGAGTGCTCGCTCGACGTGAGCGTGGTCGCGCCTTCCACGCCCGCGCCCATCGACCTCAACGCGCCACCCCGGTGGTTGGTGGCTCGTCATCCGGCGGCACAAGGAAACGCGCGCGGCAGACGCCTGCAACCTGTTCGAGGAAATGCCGTCCGCCATCGACGAGGACTACATGCAGAACCTCATTTTCGAGGGCGGTGCGCCGGCCGCTGGCTACGATCCCGACGAGACACAAAGCCAAGACGGCAACGGGCTTTTTTTTTAAAAAAAAGAGTTAAATGCGAACATAAAATGGTCGGCACGTTGAGCGCATTACCGATGCAAATGCAAAACTGGGCGGACGCCGGACGGCCGACCGACCCAAACGAACAAAAAGCAGAAAAATGCATCGTCTGTTTGGGGCGGCCCGTTGAAGTTGCTCTTAAATCATGTATATAGTTCCGTGTACCCCGGATCGGCCGTGTCTCTTCTATGAGATCCCGGTCGCACATCGAATAAGCAGCATCGTCGGTGTGCAGCGCAGTTGTCCCGCGCTTGTTTGCCAGCTTAATTAGAGTCACACAAGCGGGGTGACCTGCTCTCCAAGGAATTATAAGCGAGGCTGAACGGAGTTTGCGTGCGTGACCGCTAATTACTAATCCAAGTCCAGGGCATGGAGCGGCATCTCGCGTGGTCAGCCGGAGGGGCCCACATGATTCTGTTGTGGATTGTCAGCGTGTGTCTCCTCAGGTGCACCGCAACGGACGCGCGCCCAGCCAAGTGAGTTGGTGGGACCCGACCTCCTTTTGATGCATGCCGGGTTAGCTTTTTTTTTTTTCATCGCATGCCGGGTTAGCTGATGAGATGATGCATGCACATGCCCACACGGACGCCCAAGAATACAAGATTAGCACTAGTACACGATAGTACTAGTACATCTTAAGTAGGAGACGTGAATTTACACGAGAGGTCCATGTGCCTAATGGGTTGGTTAATTTTGGAAACGGGTAGAAATTTTTGATGCATGTGAGATGAGGAACTCGCCCACGGTCATTTGCATACGGGATATTTGCCCTGGCACATCGCGGCAAAATTTCGTGTTTTCATCCTTTTTCAAAACCTATTTGAGATTTGATCCTAAGTTAAATTTTTTTCAAGGTCTGACCCTTTTGCTACTGCCAGAGTCCATGGCGGTAGGATCTAACAGCCTACCGCCAGGGGCTTTGGCGGTAGGAAACATCTCTCCCGCCAAACGGGCTGGCGGTACCCTGCACAACCCTACCGCTAAGGTGCTTGGCGGTAGGCACGAGCATGCACTGTGCTCAATACTTAGACGGGTTTTGGCGGTAGGGCATGCAACTCTACCGCCAGGGTCCTTGGCGATAGGCTGTTATACCTTATTGCCATGGTCCCTGACGGTAGCAAAAGGGTCAGATCTCGAAAAAATTTCAAAGTAAAATCAAATCTCAAATAGGCTTGAAAAAATGGTCAAAACACGAAATTTAGCCGCACATCACCCGTGCGCGCGTTTAGAGGCATGCATGTTTGAGATGACCATAGCGCATGTTTGGTACGTTGATCTTCTTCTACTCATTATGAACAAGCATGGAAAAAGCCGTAACGGTGGCCGGGGTCCCGAGGGCAGACAACTGCTGACACACACCCAGCCAGACCAGAAGATCAGATACAAGTCCGTTGGTAAGCCAGGCCGCTACAGGGTGGTTGGATCCTCTGTGCTGTGCACATTTCCACTCCGGGGCGTACGTATTGGAAAGAGTCAATTACACCGATGGTCCTAGAATTTGGCGTGAACGATTACTTTAGTGCTAGAATTTGCGGTATATATTTAACTAGTGTAAAAACTTGGCTCGGCCATGTAAATACAATGCAAATCGCGTTTGGATACAAAAATGATGTTGACTAGGCTCGCTTGCATGGAGTGGGTCCCGCTGTCAGCCATCGGATGACGTGTGACCTGTTATTTTGCAAAATAAAATAAAATCAAACCTTAGCTAGCTTCCGCGCAAGGTTAACCACCACACCGACCAAACTTTCTTGTATTGACAGGATACTTCCTGTATATATCCTTTACGTCTTATATGTCGGCTGCACTCAGTGGCGCTCATTTTTTATAGTTGATTTTCTATAAAATATATGTATATTATAATCATGTGTCACAAAAAATATACATATTTATAGAATAAATTAAGTTATAATACTGAACTTTTATATAATGCATGAATATTTTATTGAAACCATGAACATTTTTAAACATGTGTGACCATTTATTATATATAATATAAATTCCATTTAATGTTTTGTTAATTATGCAAATTATCACGTAAATAATTTTTTAATTCACATTCGAATATATCGATAAAATTTTAATTAATAAGCGAATAGTATTTATTTATCTATATATTATTGTACATGTTATAATTTATTATGTATGATTATAATTTAGATATATTACTACATGAATATTATTACGTGAACATATAATCATAATTTACATATATTATGTAAACTTGTAAAAAACAATAGTGGAAAATGGGCCGCACGGAGTGCATTCCGTTATAAGATTTAAACGGATATAAAGCAAGAAAGAAAATACTTAAAGCATGAACACTTTTATATACTGCATCAATCAATATTTTTTCAAAACTCTGAAGATTTTCAAACTTTTATAAGCATTTATTGAAATGTACGGAAAAATATAAAACTAATTTGATATATTTTATTCATTATGCATATTATTACATGAATATTTTTGTAATTTGTAATTTGATCATATGAATACTTTTGAAATTAATACTTGAATATTTTATAATACAATTTCATTTATTTATATGTATATTACTTATATTATAGGACTATATTTTACATATATATATATAATATATGGAAACACTATGAATATATATTATAAAAAAAGGGTGCAAAATGGGCTTTATTTGTAGGCAAACACTATAATCACCCGGCGGATCGCAGCCTCGCGTCCGTCCTCTTCTCTACACGCCACATTGCAGTGGTTGCTTACGTGGGTAGATCGAACGGCCAATAGCATGCCCATCTAATGGTCAACAAGACGGCGGATCTTTTATTATTTTCCGCCGGCCGAGCCGTAGCGTCGCCCTTATTTGTATTTTAAAAAGTATTAAAACATTTATATATTTCATAATCTTACTTTAAATATATGCATACTTTTAAAATAATACATGAACAATTTGGAAAATAATTTATTCCGTATTCTGTTAATATTCATACCGCAAGAATTATTACACTTTATTTTTATTAGTGAGTTCAGAATTTAAATACCTTTACAACTTTCCGAAAAAGAGAAACATGTGCAAATGGGCCGCACTGACTGCAGCTCATTTCAGCTCCAAGAGCGACCCTATATATTACTCCCTCCGTCCCATAATATAAGAGCGTTTTTGGCACTATACCCTAGTATAAAAAACGTTCTTATATTATGGGACAGAGGGAGTACATTACAAAAGGTTATGAACTCTGGGTGTGATGACATTGTTGGTGCAGTGGCTATGACCGGTTCTTTCCCATCCATAGTTGCAAGTTCGACAACCAGGGTTACGTTTGTCTTTCAATTTCCATATAGTGTACTAACAGACGGGGCCTACTGGTCATGTATGCCGGAAAAAATTTGCCAACTCTCCAACGTGAGCAGGAGCTTTTATGTGAGAAAAGATTGATGGTATTTTTGCAAAAAAGGACCACACGCTCTCCTCCCTGCCTTCTAGTCACTGACAGCAGGACCCGCGCCATGGAGGCGATCCTAGTCAACGCTACTTCGTATCCAAACATGATTTGTACCGTATTTGCACGGCCGAGTCAAGTTTTTACACCAATTCAAAATATGCCACAAGTTCTAGCACTAAAGTGACCATTCATGCCAAGTTCTAGCACCACCGGTGTAATGACTATACTGGGAATGCAAATTGGAACCACATGTTTTGGTCCGGTCGGGGTCAAATCAGTGCGTGGCACCTTGATGCATGCATGCCCTTGCGCCCGTCCTGCCTACGCCGAACTAGAACAAAGGGTAGGGCCGTTACTGTGTCAGAGGGTTGGGAAATACCTTTGCGAAGCAACTTTTTTTTTGAGCATGAAACAACTTTTTGTTCAAGAGAGAAAGAGAGAGAGAGAGTGTGTGTGTGTGGAGCTTTAGACGGGATATATAATCGAAAAAGATTTTGTGTTTATTCCACTCCCGGCAGCCGTTCGACAGGGTAACCAACCACTCTGACACATGGCCAGGCGGCGCGGCCAGCCAGCCAGCCAGCACGCATCAGGTGCGGCTTGATCCTTCTCGTCTCTCTCGCGCTATATAACACCCTACCTCTCCCCCGGTGCACCCGGCCGGCGCGCTCCATTTCCTCCATCACCGTAGGCGCGCAGATCTGCTAGCTGCTCCGGCCGGCCGGCCGCCGGGACGCCCTCCCCTCCCCTCTGGTACGTACGCCTGCCACATGATCCTCCTCCTTCCCTCTTTGAACCTCTTTTGCACGCCTCGTGTAGATCTCACTCCGTTGTAGGATGCGTTTGAGTTCCTCTTTTGCATCACCGGCCGTGTGTGTGTTTACGACGATGTAGTACGTACGTGCGTGGGGAAGATGGACTCGGCGCCTTGTGGTGGTTTGTTGTGGATCGACGAGTGGCATACGAAGATCTAGCTAGGTAAGGTAGCTAGCGACGCACGCTAGAGATTATATTATAGTGGATCTGCATATGGTTCATGGCGTGCGCCTGCGTTCCTTTGATCGACTCCATCGGATCAAGAGTAGTAGTAGATGATGCGGGTCGTTCTCTGATCGACTCCGTTTCAATTAAGCACCTAGCTTAAGCTAGCTAGGGATGACGGGGAATGGATGGCTGGATGGATCGATTCGGCGCAGCCGAGACGTATACGTCGTCATGCATGCATGCATATGCCTGCTTTAACCTTTTCTGTTACCTTTGCAGAGCGAAATCAAGCAGCTTGATCCCGTCCGGCCTCGCCATGACTCTGCCGCCGCGCACACTAGGCAGCTTTGCCGTCGCCGGTTCGTATAGCACAGTATGTACGTATATTCATCTGAAACGATTTCAGCAGTGACGTTCTGACCGATTTCATGCATGCGCTGTTTAGGTGACGTCTTCACGGTGCTGCTGCTTTTTGCACCGTGGGTGACGGCCGTCCCCGCCATCTACCAGTCCCGCGCGGTGGGGAGGAGGTCACCCCTGCCCAACATCGCCGCCGTGCTCAGCTGCTGCGTCGCGCTTCTCTATGGATGCGCGCGTGGCGACGGCCTCGTCATCGGCGTCAACGCCACCGGGGCTGTGCTGCAGGCAGGGTACGTGGCACTGTTCGCCTGCTTCAGCCCTGTGTAGCGTCTCGTCCTCGTACAGTGCGCGGTGGCCGCGGTCACCTACGTCGTGCTGCTGTGCTTCTACCTCTTTGGCCCGATGGACGGACGCCGATGCACTCACCTACCCCGCCGGAGCCTGCGCATTGCTCGTCCCCTGTATGATCTTCTACAACGTGGTCGGTAACTATAAACCCACTTGTGATCTCGTTAATGTCTGCTGGCTTCAGTGTGGTTTCTAACACACATTGGTGCAGTCTAAGGTGTGCAAGCAGATGTCCATGGAGTGTATGCCTCATGTGATTGTTCCCGCGTTGTCGCTCGTCTCCACACCACTCTGGATCGTCTACGCGTACGGCGGGGAGGAGTCCAAGAACTTCGTTGGGGTAAGCACGCCACACTATACACCAATACTACATTATACATCCATCCATGCGAGCCTTTGCATAGCTAGCTTGCTCTGATTAAGTCGGAGCCGCCACATGAACGAGTGAATGAATGAATCTTCGTGATCAATGTGCAGCTACCGAACTGCCTGGGTCTGGCGTCTGCACTTCTTCAGGTCGGCCTCCATGTCTACTTCTGGAAGCTTCCCCGGGAGCAGACCAACGTCGACGAGCGGGCTCCGCTGCTCGCGTAGGCCAGCGTGGATCAAGCAGCTCCAGATTGCTGATCCTCACTAGCCAGTACCTGCTATCGTTCGTCTGATGTTGAAACTGAGACATTGTTAAGTTAAGTTATGTTTAAGTAAAACATAAACACTACTTAAGTTAAGAGTTAAGACTTCAGGCTACCTGCCGGCCCGGATCTGTAGAGTGGACTGGTTACTGCTACTCTGTCGTTCGTTTGAGCTAATCTAGTACTGCCACCGGAGTGTGTTGTGATCTCCATAATTGGAACCTGGATTTTGCATGCATGTGGTGCATTAGTTAATGACACGTACATGGCTCCCTTGCTTTGGATTTGTGTTTCTTTTTAGGGGGGAAACTGTGCATTGCTCGCCTATTACACGTATCATGCCTGCGGTCAACTTTGGCCGAATCATTGGAACAAAGTTTAAGCGGCGCCAAGTGAGCGAGTGACCTATGAACGCACGCACTCGAGAGAGAGACCCTTGACCACCGACAGTGCAAGGCCCTGATTGAAATGTCGTTTCCCATGCAAAACCGCCTGTAAAACATACTCACTCCGTCCTAAAATAAGTGACTCAACTTTGTACTAATTTTGTACCGGAAGTGCGACCGTAAAATAAAACAGGGTGATCTTGAATTACACACTACTGCAAAACATGCTACTGGTGATGGGTGCAAAATGCCTACCAATGGCGGGCGCGCTGCGTGGCCTGCCACTAGTAATCTAGGGTATCAATGGCTGGCGCGCTGCTCGTCCCGCCACTAGTAGTCTATGTATCAGTGGTGGTTTTATATTACTGCCCGCCACTGCTTACATTCCCCGTCAAAAAAATAATTTACTTCCGCGGCAACATATTTGAACCAAAGGGCTTATTTTGCTGCCATGGTTAACCTATTAGAGTACAAAATAGGTTTAACTATTCAGCATTGGCAGTACAGAAAATCGTCCGTAGTTCCAATAGGGTGGAGAGGATGACCGGAAGTTCCACAAGGTATCACTCATGGGGAATTTACCCAGGTTCGGGTCCTCATGGTTGAGGTAATGCCCTACTCCTGCCTTTGCTTTGATTGATTATGCGGAAACGCCTGGTGTGAGGGGTTAAAATGAGAGTGGATATGTTGCTACCGAGACAATAACTAGATGTCTGGTGATGTCGAACTACCCCCTAACCCCACCTTATAAAGCGGGATGAGGCCTAGGGTTACATGTTTCTCTAACCGACCTAGAGCCCCCATCAGACAAAGGGGCCATTTGCTTGCATGCCAAGATGGAGAACTTTCTTAAAGGAGGGCTTCTCATAGGGTGAAGGATCCTTGCCGCACCACAGAATTCTAGGCTCTAAGGCCGGCCCAATGACGGGTCTCTTGGCAGACGGTCCACCCTCGGTTCAGTACACCATCAAACATGGAGTAGATCATGTCTGGACAGTGCATACTAGGTTTGTCTAAAACATGTTGAATAATCAAACGGGACTGAGACTCGAAAGGTCATTAACAGCAACTACTTTTCCTTTTTTGTGATGGATGTGAAAAATAGGAAAAATCTTTGCATGCTCATGGTGGAGCACGAAGATCAATCTGTCTCCAGCCTATAGATTGTGCTCCCTTAGTATTCGCCTCCACCCATTAACAAGGACACATCTATCTGGTAGGGGTGCCATTTAGTATGTGTCTCTGAAATTGATCTTGTCATTGCATATAAGTGTCATCTCACTATACTCATCCATCACCTCAGGCATAACACATTTTGGGAGCTTCTGTTGCAAGAATACAATAGTAACGTTGTAAGCACTATATTCAATTTACCAAGAGTATATGATGAATATGAAACCGAATACAAGTCTTACCAGGAGTTTTTTTTTCTCAATGTTGATCTTGTTAATGTTCGAGGTGTGCACTATTGGCACACATGGTGCATTCTTTTTCCATCAGTGTAAGGTCCAAAATTCACTCAATATTGTCAACAAATGAGATGAGGTACTTCATCTTCTCCTAAGTAACCGTGGTGCCAGCAGGATAATAAATGTTGTCTACTATCCTACGAGTTTCTCTTGGCACTTGGAAATAGGTTGTCCAATTATAAAGAACCAAGGTTATTTAGTTATAATTAACAACTTTTTTGAGTAATATGAGGGTTACCAAGTGTGTATAATAGGAAAAATACATCCTACCACCCAAGGGTAGTTACCTCACATGTCCCATATACTACCATGTGGTGGTTTATATACTACTTTATCATTCTAAATATGTTCAAGTAGTACTATATCTAACATATTTCAAAGCAAGTTATACGAAAAAATTGCATGTGAGTACATAGCTTTTGTATATTTCAAAAATACCTTCATATTTGTGCGTATATAACAAGATACTGAAAATATAGTACATACTACCTAAAAAATATTGTATATACCAACCAAATATTCTTATATACTACATACGACACGTACATACTTTCGATTTTGAGAGATCCTACATAAAACATACAAAACTCACATGAGGGTAAGTACCGCTGGTGGTAGGAAAAAAATGCCCTATATCAGTTTCTTGTCCAAGATCTAGGAACAGTTCCATTCCAACCTAAAAGAGTAAGATTGGCAAATGCTCTCCAACTAGGACAACCAAAAAAGGTTTGATTTTCTTCATTTTTGATTGAAATCTTGAAGTAGAAGCCCTATTTCATCTCGAGGAAGGCGATGGTGGTGGTTTCCACATCCATGGCAAACCTTAGCTACTTTACAAGCTCAGGTGGGTATCTCGAGCAAAGCAGAGGATGCACGCTTGTCCTCTCGACGCACGGCTGGCTCCACCCTCCTCTGCGCCCAGAATTCACCCAGAATTCATTCTCGGCGGCGACATCCTGCGAGAAGCGCTCGCGCCACACCGCCATGGCGTGCTCATCTGCCTCGGCGATGAGGAGGCAGCGCTCCCGCCTCCGCTGGACGCGGCGATTCTCGTCGGTGATTAGTTGCGGGGGAGGCGCGAGTTCTTGCGCCTGCTCGCGCGTCCGCACGTAGGAGAAGTTCATCTGCGCCTGTGGCCGCCCAAGGCACCACGCCGCCGCGTCATACGCGCGGGCGGCCCCGTACGCGATCTCGGACATTCCGAGCCCAAGGCTTGTATCGCAGGAGCGGATCTCCGGGTAATACACACCAGAGGGGCGGAGGCAGACGCCGCAGAAGCCCGAGCTGCTCCGGGAGCACGCCAGCATGGCGGGGCGCTGGAAGAGGCAGGAGAGAAGGCGCAGCATCGGCGGGGCACTGAAAGAGGCAGGGAGAAGGCGCAGCGACGGCGAGGCATTGGAAGAGACGAGGAAGAAGGCACGGTGGGAGGGAAAGAGTGGTGGTTGGCGGGCGCCCACGCGCGGCTTTTAACCAGCTAGCGCACTGGGCGACGCATGCCAAAACTACCGCATGTGCTGCCGCTTTTTCCCCGTGCGCGCCCACTTTTTTCGCGCGCCTGCTGGAGCGTGCTGTGCAGCCTCTCGCACGTCAAATTAGCTGTTTATCCAACGTGCCTGGTGGAGATGCTCTTAGTGGCACAAAACCAGGGCAGGTTTGTTGCCCAGGCTGTGTGCATGCGTGAGGTCATTTAAAGAGTCTGCGTTGTGTGTTGAGAGAGCCATGGAGTAAGATATAGTCTTCATCGAGACCATGGTGTGTGGCCGGCCGGCAGGAGAGCTCCCCTTGGGTAGTGTAGCATGTGTGCGTGAGCATCTTTTTTGTGCGTTCCAGCCTTTGGGTGAAATTACAGATACAGGCCGTACGGCGGCCACGGCGTTCGTCGCGAAAATCACATCTACTGTTCATTTTCATCTCTTTCCTGTGTCGCCGGAGGGAGTGAAGTGCATCCTGTTGAAAATATGAGCAATTTACCAAATGATTTTATTAACAAAAATACTAGATAAAGCATGGATATATAATAGAGATAAAACAAGTCATGCGTTCTGACAGAGAGAAGGTAAATAGCTTCTGCATATATGAACCGTAGCCTATCATATTTAAAGCAGACAGTATAGCAAGTAGCATATATGAAGTAGAACCTATCATGTGTAGGACAAGGACTAGAACAAGGAACTGCGGCAGAACCTTTAACAGGAAAGACAAGAACACGTACGGGACAGCAGCAGCAGGAGCGCTGGACTTGGGGTCGGTGTCCTCGCCTGCCATGTCGTCGAGGAGGTCGTGGACGTCGGGGAAGTAGTCGTCGGCGACCGGATCGTCCGTGATGAAGCAGCCAGTAGTCGCACTGAGCGCTTCCCAAAAACCTTATCACCCTTCTCCCGTACATGACTCAAAAGGTGCGGTTTCGGAGGCCTACTGTCCCGACCTGCGGTGCACGCCGCAAGACGGGATGGGGAAGAATGTAGCAGCAGCGCAGTGGTCGGAACTTTGTGGCGAGAGGAAGAGGAGCTTCTGTTGTGTCTCTCTGAAGAGGAGCGACCTTTCTTATATAGGCACAGGAGAAGGACGCGAAAATTTAGATATCGGCTTGGCTCATTCCCGCAACCCGCGGCGCAGCGCGTCGTGACGAGGCGTGGCGAGGCGGGCGGCGGAGGAGGAGCGCGCGTGGATATCCCTCTTGTTCTCATGCTCGTACAAGTGGGGAAAGAACCTCCCTTATAAGGAGGTCCAACTCCCACTAAACTAGCAATGTGGGACTAAACTTTAATAGTATCCCTTGCCTTGCACAAATAGGCTAAATGGGCCTTTAGGATTTATTAGGAATTTCTGAAATAGTTATTGGGCTGCCCAAAATAGACTAAATTCCAGCAATCCCCCACCAGATCCCAGAGACATACAGAAATTTGCCTTTGGTTCCAAAACACTGTTTTATATACCGGTACTGCAGTGGAGACTGTTAAGTTGAACTTCCACCTAGAACTCTATGCTACACTAGTAAGCAACTTGAACAGTGGACTGGGCCTTGAACTGCAAGTTTTCTGCGAATCTAGCTTCACATAAAGCCTTGACCGATACGTGGCTACCGTGGATCTTCCCCGCGGGTGGAGCTTATGCGTCATACTCCGTGACCTTTCATGAGTTTACTAGAGAGAACCCTACTCTCATAGATTGCGACGTTTGACAATCAGACTCATATATGTGTGTTCTTCAAAAGATGTTCTGCAGGATAACATCTCTGCTTAAATAAGCCACTTAGAACACATTAAGATATACATCAACCTGCCATGCAGATTAGGAGAGTATTGCATCTTCATGGAGTGGTATTGTGAATAGTAAGGATACTCTCCTCTCAGTTGACCAACAGTTTGTCTTCCACATCTAATTCACGGGATCTCCGATCACAAAGAATAGGTTACCACTGTGAACAACTCATATTGTGGGTCTCATACCCATCTCCCTCGATGCATTATCTATCACATTACGTGATAGACCCTTGGTAAAAGGATCTGCCAGATTTTTAGACGTTTGGATATAATCCAACGCAATAACTCCGGAGTTTTTCATTTTCCTGACAGACTTTAACCTTCTCTGAACGTGTCTTGATGACTTCATGTTATCTTTTGAACTGCTTAGTTTTGTGATCACAGTTTGATTGTTGCAGTTCATAAGGACACCCGGTACAGGTTTCTCAACAACCGGCAAGTCATTCAAGAGCCGGCGAAGCCAATCTGCTTCAACCGTAGCTGTATCTAGTGCTGTGAGTTCTGCTTCCATTGTTGACTTCGTTAAGATGGTCTTCTTGCAAGACTTCCAAGAAACAGCGCCACCTCCATGAGTGAATACATAACCGCTCGTGGCCTTTATCTCATCAGCATCTGAGATCCAGTTTGAGTCACTATACCCTTCAAGCACCTTTGGATGCCCGGTGTAGTGAATTCCATAATTTGCAGTGCCTTTCAAATAACGCAAAACTCTTTCTAGAGCTTTCCAATGCACATCTCCTGGTTTTGAAACAAACCGACTTAGTTTGCTAACAGCAAAAGAGATGTCAGGTCTTGTAGCACTGGCTAAGTACATAAGCAAGCCAATAATCTGAAAATACTTCAATTGGTCTCTAGCAATTCTTCGATTCTTTCGAAGCAACACACTAGCATCATATGGTGTTGGAGAGGGCTTGCAGTCACTATAGCCAAAGCGACTCAAGATCTTTTCCACATAGTGAGATTGAAGCAATGTAATCCCATCATTATCGTCTCTCAACAACTTGATGTTCAGAATGACATCAGCCATTCCTAAATCCTTCATCTCAAAACAATGAGATAGGAAATCCTTGACCTCCTTAATAACATTCAGATTGGTTCCGAAAATCAGTATGTCATCAACATACAAGCACAGGATAACTCCCTCGCCCCCACCATGGTGATAGTACACACATTTGTCAGCTTCGTTCACAACAAAGCCTGCAGCTGTTAAAATTCTTTCAAACTTCTCATGCCACTGTTTGGGTGCTTGCTTAAGTCCGTACAAAGACTTCAGCAACTTGCACACTTTCCCTTCCTGACCATCTAGTACAAACCCATTTGGTTGTTCCATATAAATTTCCTCGTCCAACTCTCCATTTAAGAAAGTAGTTTTAACATCCATTTGATGAACGAGAAGACCATGCGAGGCAGCTAGTGAAAGTAGAACTCGAATAGTGGTCAGTCGAGCCACAAGTGAGTAAGTATCAAAGAAGTCTTCACCTTCCTTTTGAAGGAAATATGCCCTAGAGGCAATAATAAAGTTATTATTTATTTCCTTATATCATGATAAATGTTTATTATTCATGCTAGAATTGTATTAACCGGAAACATAATACATGTGTGAATACATAGACAAACAGAGTGTCACTAGTATGCCTCTACTTGACTAGCTCGTTAATCAAAGATGGTTATGTTTCCTAACCATGGACAAAGAGTTGTTATTTGATTAACAGGATCACATCATTAGTTGAATGATCTGATTGACATGACCCATTCCATTAGCTTAGCACCCGATCGTTTAGTATGTTGCTATTGCTTTCTTCATGACTTATACATGTTCCTATGACTATGAGATTATGCAACTCCCGTTTGTCGGAGGAACACTTTGTGTGCTACCAAACGTCACAACATAACTGGGTGATTATAAAGGAGCTCTACAGGTGTCTCCAAAGGTACATGTCGGGTTGGCATATTTCGAGATTAGGATTTGTCACTCCGAATGTCGGAGAGGTATCTCTGGGCCCTCTCGGTAATGCACATCACTTAAGCCTTGCAAGCATTGCAACTAATGAGTTAGTTGCGGGATGATGTATTACGGAACGAGTAAAGAGACTTGCCGGTAACGAGATTGAACTAGGTATTGGATACCGACGATCGAATCTCAGGCAAGTAACATACCGATGACAAAGGGAACAACGTATGTTGTTATGCGGTCTGACCAATAAAGATCTTCGTAGAATATGTAGGAGCCAATATGGGCATCCAGGTCCCGCTATTGGTTATTGACCGGAGATGTGTCTCGGTCATGTCTACATTGTTCTCGAACCGTAGGGTCCGCACGCTTAAGGTTTCGATGACAGTTATATTATGAGTTTATGAGTTTTGATGTACCGAGGAGTTCGGAGTCCCGGATGAGATCGGGACATGACGAGGAGTCTCGAAATGGTTGAGACGTAAAGATCGATATATTGGACGACTATATTCGGACATCGGAAAGGTTCCGAGTGATTCGGGTATTTTTCGGAGTATCGGGGAGTTACCGGAATACGGGGGAGAAGTATTGGGCCTTATTGGGCCATACGGGAAAGAGAGAGGGGCTGCCTAGGGCAGGCCGTGCGCCCCCCAAGGCCTAGTTCGAATTGGACTAGGGGGAGGGGCTGCGCCCCCTCCTTCCTTCCCTTCTCCCTTCCCCTTCCTTGTCTCCAACTCCTACTACATGGAAGGACTCCTAGTTGGACTAGGAAAGGGGGAATCCTACTCCCGGTGAGAGTAGGACTCCCCTAGGGCGCGCCATAGAGAGGGCCGGTCCTCCCCTCCTCCACTCCTTTATATACGGGGGCAGGGGGCACCCCATAGACACACAAGTTTATCTTCGTGATCGTTCCTTAGCCGTGTGCGGTGCCCCCCTTCCACCATATTCCACCTCGGTCATATTGTAGCAGTGCTTAGGCGAAGCCCTGCGACTGTTGAACATCAAGATCGTCACCATGCCGTCGTGCTGACGGAACTCCTCCCCGAAGCTTTGCTGGATCGGAGCCCGGGGAGCGTCATCGAGCTGAGCGTGTGCCAAGAACTCGGAGGTACCGGAGTAACGGTGCTTGGATCGGTTGGACCGGGAAGACGTACGACTACTTCCTCTACGTTGCATCAACGCTTCCGCTTCAGTCTACGAGGGTACGTAGACAACACTCTCCCATCTCATTGCTATGCATCACCATGATCTTGCGTGTGCGTAGGATTTTTTTTTTGAAATTACTACGTTTCCCAACAGTGGCATCCGAGCCTAGGTTTTATGTGTTGATGTTATATGCACGAGTAGAACACAAGTGAGTTGTGGGCGATATAAGTCATACCGCTTACCAGCATGTCATACTTTGGTTCGGCGGTATTGTTGGATGAAGCGGCCCGGACCGACATTACGCGTACGCTTACGCAAGACTGGTTCTACCGACGTGCTTTGCACACAGGTGGCTGGCGGGTGTCAGTTTCTCCAACTTTAGTTGAACCGAGTGTGGCTATGCCCGGTCCTTGCGAAGGTTAAAACATCACCAACTTGACAAACTATCGTTGTGGTTTTTGATGCGTAGGTAAGATTGGTTCTTGCTTAAGCCCGTAGCAGCCACGTAAAACTTGCAACAACAAAGTAGAGGACGTCTAACTTGTTTTTGCAGGGCATGTTGTGATGTGATATGGTCAAGACGTAATAAGTTGTTGTATGAGATGATCATGTTTTGTTGAAGTTATCGGCAACTGGCAAAAGCCTTATGGTTATCTCTCTATTACATAAGATGCAAGCGCCAAATAATTGATTTACTTTATCGCTATGCGATAGCAATAGTTGCAAGAGCAATAGTTGGCGAGACGACCGTGTGACGACACATTGATATAGATCAAGATGATGGAGATCATGGTGTCATGCCGGTGACGATAGAGATCATGACAGTACTTTGGAGATGGAGATCAAAGGCGCAAGATGATGATGGCCATATCATGTCACATATTTTGATTGCATATGATGTTTATCTTTTATACATCTTATTTTGCTTAGTTTGACGGTAGCATTTTAAGATGATCTCTCACTAATTATCAAGAAGTGTTCTCCCTGAGTATGCACCGTTGCGAAAGTTCTTCGTGCTAAAACACCACGTGATGATCGGGTGTGATAGGCTCTACGTTCAAATACAACGGGTGCAAAACTGTTGCACACGCAGAATACTCAGGTTATACTTGACGAGCCAAGCATATACAGATATGGCCTCGGAACACGGAGACCGAAAGGTCGAGCGTGAATCATATAGTAGATATGATCAACATAGTGATGTTCACTAATGAAACTACTCCATCTCACGTGATGATCGGACATGGTTTAGTTGATTTGGATCACGTAATCACTTAGAGGATTAGAAGGATGTCTATCTAAGTGGGAGTTCTTTAAGTAATATGATTAATTGAACTTTAATTTATCATGCACTTAGTCCTGGTAGTATTAGCATATCTATGTTGTAGATCAATAGCTCGCGTTGTTGCTTTCATATGTTTATTTTGATATGTTCCTAGAGAAAATTGTGTTGAAAAATGTTAGTAGCAAAGATGCGGATTGGATCCGTGATCTAAGGTTTATCCTCATTGCTGCACAGAAGAATTATGTCCTTGATGCACCGCGAGGTGACAGACCTATTGCAGGAGCAGATGCAGACGTTATGAACGTTTGGCTAGCTCAATATGATGACTACTTGATAGTTTAGTGCATCATGCTTAACGGCTTAGAATCGGGACTTCAAAGACGTTTTTGAACGTCATGGACCATATGAGATGTTCCAGGAGTTGAAGTTAATATTTCAAGCAAATACCCGAGTTGAGAGATATGAAGTCTCCAACAAGTTCTATAGCTAAAAGATGGAGGAGAATCGCTCAACTAGTGAGCATGTGCTCAAATTTTCTGGGTACTACAATCGCTTGAATCAAGTGGGAGTTAATCTTCCAGATAAAATATTGATTGACAGAATTCTCTAGTCACCATCACCAAGTTAGTAGAACTTCATGATGAACTATATTATGCAAGGGATGACGAAAACGACTCCCGAGCTTTTCATGATGATGAAATCAATGAAGGTAGAAATCAAAAAAGAGCATCAAGTGTTGATGGTTGACAAGACCACTAGTTTCAAGAAAAAGGGCAAAGGGAAGAAGGGGAACTTAAAGAAGAACAGCAAGCAAGCTGCTGCTCAAGTGAAGAAGCCCAAGGCTGGTCCTAAGTGTTGGAAATATGCCCTAGAGGCAATAATAAATTAGTTATTATTATTCCTTGTTCATGATAATCGTTTATTATCCATGCTATAATTGTATTGATAGGAAACTCAGATACATGTGTGGATACATAGACAACACCATGTCCCTAGTGAGCCTCTAGTTGACTAGCTCGTTGATCAATAGATGGTTACGGTTTCCTGACCATGGACATTGGATGTCGTTGATAACGGGATCACATCATTAGGAGAATGATGTGATGGACAAGACCTAATCCTAAGCATAGCACTAGATCGTGTGGTTCATATGCTATAGCTTTTCTAATGTCAAGTATCATTTCCTTAGACCATGAGATTATGCAACTCCCGGATACCGTAGGAATGCTTTGGGTGTATCAAACGTCACAACGTAACTGGGTGGCTATAAAGGTGCATTACAGGTATCTCTGAAAGTGTCTGTTGGGTTGGCACGAATCGAGACTGGGATTTGTCACTCCGTGTAAGCGGAGAAGGTATCTCTGGGCCCACTCGGTAGGACATCATCATATGCGCAATGTGACCAAGGAGTTGATCACGGGATGATGTGTTATGGAACGAGTAAAGAGACTTGCCGGTAACGAGATTGAACAAGGTATCGGTATACCGACGATCGAATCTCGGGCAAGTACAATACCGCTAGACAAAGGGAATTGTATACGGGATTGATTAAGTCCTTGACATCGTGGTTCATCCGATGAGATCATCGTGGAACATGTGGGAGCCATCATGGGTATCCAGATCCCGCTGTTGGTTATTGACCGGAGAGTCATCTCGGTCATGTCTGCATGTCTCCCGAACCCGTAGGGGTCTACACACTTAAGGTTCGGTTGACGCCTAGGGTTATAGAGATATTAGTATGCGGTAACCCGAAAGTTGTTCGGAGTCCCGTATGAGATCCGGAACGTTCACGAGGAGGTTCCGGAATGGTCGGAGGTAAAGAATTATATATAGAAGTGCTATTTCGGCCATCGGGACAGTTTCGGGGTCACCGGTATGTACCGGACCACCGGAAGGGTCCCGGGGTCCACCGGGTGGGGCCACCTGCCCCGGGGGGCCACATGGGCTATAGGGGGTGTGCCTTGGCCTATTATGGGCCAAGGGCACCAGCCCCAAGAGGCCCATGCGCCAAGAGAAGAGAAAAAGGGGAGAGTCTAAAGGGGGAAGGCACCCGAGGTGCCTTGGGGAGGAGGGACTCCTCCCCACCCTTGCCGCACCTTCCTTGGAGGAAGGGGCAAGGGCTGCCGCCTCCCCTCTCCCTTGGCCCTATATATAGTGGGGGAAAAAGGAGGAGCAAACCAATCTAAGGCCCGGGCGCCTCCCTCTCCCTCCCGTGACACTCTTCCTCCCGCAGCGCTTAGCGCGAAGCCCTGTTGGAATCCCGCTACTTCCACCACGCCGTCGTGCTGCTGGATCTCCATCAACCTCTCCCTCCTCCTTGCTGGATCAAGGCATGGGAGACGTCTCCGTTCCGTACGTGTGTTGAACGCGGAGGTGCCGTCCGTTCGGCACTTGATCATCGGTGATTTGAATCACGACGAGTACGACTCCATCAACCCCGTTCACTTGAACGCTTCCGCTTAGCGATCTACAAGGGTATGTAGATGCACTCTCCTTCCCCTCGTTGCTAGTCTCTCCATAGATAGATCTTGGTGATACGTAGGAAAATTTTGAATTTCTGCTACGTTCCCCCAACAGTGGCATCATGAGCTAGGTCTATGCGTAGATTCTATGCACGAGTAGAACACAAAGTAGTTGTGGGCATTGATTTTTGTTCAATATGCTTGCCGTTACTAGTCTATCTTGATTCGGCGGCATCGTGGGATGAAGCGGCCCGGACCAACCTTTACACGTACTCTTACGTGAGACCGGTTCCACCGACACATGCACTAGTTGCATAAGGTGGCTAGCGGGTGTCTGTCTCTCCTACTTTAGTCGGATCGGATTCGATGAAAAGGGTCCTTATGAAGGGTAAATAGCAATTGGCATATCACGTTGTGGTATTTGCGTAGGTAAGAAACGTTCTTGCTAGAAACCCATAGCAGCCACGTAAAACATGCAAACAACAATTAGAGGACGTCTAACTTGTTTTTGCAGGGTATGCTATGTGATGTGATATGGCCAAAAGGATGTGATGAATGATATATGTAATGTATGAGATTTATCATGTTCTTGTAATAGATGATCATGGAGCCCCAAGATGGAGATCAAAGGAGCTATGACATTGGCCATATCATGTCACTATTTGATTGCATGTGATGTTTATCATGTTTATACATCTTATTTGCTTAGAACGACGGTAGTAAATAAGATGATCCCTCATTACAAATTTCAAGAAGTGTTCTCCCCTAACTGTGCACCGTTGCTACAGTTCGTCGTTTCGAAGCACGCCATGATGATCGGGTGTGATAGATCCTTTACGTCACATACAACGGGTGTAGACAGTTTTACACATGCAAAAACACTTAGGGTTAACTTGACGAGCCTAGCATGTACAGACATGGCCTCGGAACACAGAAGACCGAAAGGTCGAGCATGAGTCGTATGGCAGATACGATCAACATGGTTCACCGACGTTGGACTAGTCCGTCTCACGTGATGATCGGACACGGCCTAGTTGACTCGGATCATGTAATCACTTAGATGACTAGAGGGATGTCTATCTAAGTGGGAGTTCATAAGATGAACTTAATTATCCTGAACATAGTCAAAAGATCTTTGCAAATTATGTCGTAGCTCGCGCTTTAGTTCTACTGTTTAGATATGTTCCTAGAGAAAATTTAGTTGAAAGTTGATAGTAGCAATTATGCGGACTAGGTCCGTAAACTGAGGATTGTCCTCATTGCTTTAGAAGGCTTATGTCCTTAATGCACCGCTCAGTGTGCTGAACCTCGAACGTTGTCTGTGGATGTTGCGAACATCTGACATACACATTTTGATAACTACGTGATAGTTCAGTTAAACGGTTTAGAGTTGAGGCACCAAAGACATTTTGAAACGTCGCGAAACATATGAGATGTTTTGAGGGCTGAAATTGGAATTTCAGGCTCGTGCCCACGTCAAGAGGTATAAGACCTCCGACAATTTTCTTAACCTGCAAACTAAGGAGAAAGGCTCAATTGTTGAGCTTGTGCTCGGATTGTCTGAGTACAACAATCATTTGAATCAAGTGGGAGTTGATCTTCCAGATAAGATAGTGATGTTTCTCCGAAGTCATTACCACCAAGCTGCTAGAGCTTCATGATGAACTATAATATATCGGGGACATGTATGATGATCCTTGAGATGTTCGTGATGTTTGACACCACAAAAGTAGAAATCAAGAAGGAGCATCAATTGTTGATGGTTGGTGAAACCACTAGTTTCAAGAAGGGCAAGGGCACGAAGGGATACTTCATAAAACGGCAATTCAGCTGCTGCTCTAGTGAAGAAACCCAAGGTTGAACCCAAACCCGAGACTAAGTGCTTCTGTAATAAAGGGAACAGCCACTGGAGCAGAATTACCCTAGATACTTGGTAGATTAGAAGGCTGGCAAGGTCGATAGAAGTATATTGGATATACATTATGTTAATGTGTACTTTACTAGTACTCCTAGTAGCACCAAGGTATTAGATACCGGTTCGGTTGCTAAGTGTTAGTAACTCGAAATAAAAGCTACGGAATAAACGGAGACTAGCTAAAGGTGAGCTGACGATATGTGTTGGAAGTGTTCTCAATGTTGATATGATCAAGCATCGCACACTCCCTCTACCATCGAGATTGGTGTTTGCGTTGAGCATAGACATGATTGGATTATGTCTATCGCGATACGGTTATTCATTTAAGGAGAATAATGGTTACTCTGTTTATTTGAATAATACCTTCAATGGTCTTACGCCTAAAATGAATGGTTTATTGAATCTCGATCGTAGTGATACACATGTTCATGCCAAAAGATAGTAATGATAGTACCACCTACTTGTGGCACTGCCACTTAAGTCATATCGGTATAAAATGCATGAAGAAGCTCCATGTTGATGGATCTTTGGGCTCACTCATTTTTGAAAAGTTTGA
Source organism: Triticum urartu (assembly GCF_003073215.2). Taxonomy (NCBI): domain Eukaryota; kingdom Viridiplantae; phylum Streptophyta; class Magnoliopsida; order Poales; family Poaceae; genus Triticum; species Triticum urartu. Next base: position 34,568,196 of record NC_053023.1, on the reverse strand, counting down.
GACATGCGAACCATGTCTATTGGTAGATATGCATGAAGAAACTCTATACAGATGGATCGTTTGAACTCACTTGATTTTGAATCACTTGAGACATGCAAATCATACCACATGGGCAAGATGACTGAAAGCCTCGTTTTCAGTAAAATGGAACTAGAAAGCAACTTGCTGGAAGTAATACATTTTGATGTGTGCAGTCCAATGAGTGCTGAGGCATGTAGTGGATATCGTTATGTTCTTCACAGATGATTTGAGTAGATGTGAGTATATTTACTTGATGAATCACGAGTCTGAATTATTGAAAGGTTCAAGTAATTTCAGTGTGAAGTTGAAGATCGTCGTGATAAGAGGATAAAAATATCTATGATATGATCATAGAGATGAATATCTGAATTACGAGTTTGGCACAGAATTAAGACATTGTGGAAATTGTTTCAAAACTAATACCAGCCTGGAACACCATAGTGTGATGGTGTGTCCGAACATCATAACTGCACCCTATTGGATATGATGCATACCATGATGTCTCTTATCGAATTACCACGATAGTTTATGGGTTAGGCATTAGAGACAACCACGTTCACTTTAAATAGGCACCACGTAATTCCGATTGAGAACACCGTATGAACTATGGTTTAGAGAAACCTAAGCTGTCATTTCTTAAAAGTTTGGGGCTGCAACGCTTATGTGAAAAAGTTTCAGGCCATAAGCTCGAACCCAAAGCGGATAAATGCATCTTCATAGGACACCCAAAACAGTTGGGTATACCTCCTGTCTCAGATCCGAAGCAAAAGGATTGTTTCTAGAATCGGGTCCTTTCTCGAGGAAAAGTTTCTCTCGAAAGAATTGAGTGGGAGGATGGTGGAGACTTGATGAGGTTATTGAACAGTCACTTCAACTAGCGTATAGCAGGGCACAAAGAGTTGTTCCTGTGGCACCTACACCAATTGAAGTGGAAGCTTATGATATTGATCATGAGACTTCGGATCAAGTCACTCCCAAACCTCGTGGGATGACAAGGATGCATACTACTTCAGAGTGGTACGTAATCCTGTCTTGGAAGTCATGTTGCTAGACAACAATGAACCTACGAGCTATGGAGGAGCGATGGTGGGCCTGGATTCCGATAAATGGCTCGAGGCCATAAAATCCGAGAGAGGATCCATGTATGAAAACAAAGTGTAGACTTTGGCAGAACAGCTCGATGGTCGTAAGACTGTTGAGTGTAGATGGATTTTAAAAGGAAGACAGACAATGATGGCAAGTATCACCGTTAAGAAAGCTCGACTTGTCGTTAAGATGTTTTCCGACAAGTTCAAAGAGTTGACTACGGTGAGACTTTCTCACTCATAGCGATGCTAAGAGTCTATTGGAATTATATTAGCGATTACTGCATTATTTATGAAATCTTGCAGATAGGATGTCAAAACATTGTTTCTTCGACGATTTTCTTGAGGAAAGGTTGTATGTGATACAACCGGAAAGTTTTGTCAATCCTGAAAGATGCTAATAAGTATGCAAAGCTCCAGCAATCCTTCTGAGGACTGGAGTAAGCATCTCGGAGTTGGAATGTACGCTTTGATGAGATGATCAAAGGTTTTGGGTTTATATAAAGTTTATGAGAAACTTGTATTTCCAAAGAAGTGAGTGGGAGCACTATAGAATTTCTGATAAGTATATGTTGACATATTGTTGATCAGAAATGATGTAGAATTTCTAGAAAGCATGTAGGGTTATTTGGAAAGTGTTTTCAATGGAAAACCTGGATTAAGCTACTTGAACATTGAGCATCAAGATCTATAAGGATAGATCAAAACGCTTAATGGTACTTTCAAATGAGCACATAACTTGACATGATCTTGAAGGTGTTCAAGATGGATCAGTCAAAGAAGGAGTTCTTGCCTGAGTTGTAAGGTATGAAGTTAAGACTTAAAGCTCGACCACGGCAGAATAGAGAGAAAGGACGAAGGTCGTCCCCTATGCTTAAGACATAGGCTCTACAGTATGCTATGCTATGTACCGCACCTGAAGTGTGCCTTGCCATGAGTCAGTCAAGGGGTACAAGAGTGATCCAAGAATGGATCACAATACAACGGTCAAAGTTATCCTTAGTAACTAGTGGACTAAGGAATTTTTCTCGATTATGGAGGTGGAAAAGGAGTTCGTCGTAAAGGGTTACGTCGATGCAAGCTTAACACCTATCCGGATAGCTCTGAGTAGAGATACCGGATGCATATAATGGAGCAACAATTTAGAATAGCTCCAAGCAGAACAGTTATTTGGATTAGCTCCAAATGGAACGTGGTAGCTACATCTAGGAGATGACATAGAGATTTGTAAAGCACACACGGATCTGAAAGGTTCGGACCCGTTGACTAAAACCTCTCTCACAAGCAACATGATCAAACCTAAAACTCATTGAGTGTTAATCACATAGTGATGTGAACTAGACTACTGACTCTAGTAAACTCTTGGGTGTTAGTCACATGGCGATGTGACCTGTGAATGTTAATCACATTGCGATGTGAACTAGATTATTGACTCTAGTGCAAGTGGGAGACTGTTGGAAATATGCCCTAGAGGCAATAATAAATTAGTTATTATTATTCCTTGTTCATGATAATCGTTTATTATCCATGCTATAATTGTATTGATAGGAAACTCAGATACATGTGTGGATACATAGACAACAACACCATGTCCCTAGTGAGCCTCTAGTTGACTAGCTCGTTGATCAATAGCTGGTTACGGTTTCCTGACCATGGACATTGGATGTCGTTGATAACGGGATCACATCATTAGGAGAATGATGTGATGGACAAGACCTAATCCTAAGCATAGCACTAGATCGTGTGGTTCATATGCTATAGCTTTTCTAATGTCAAGTATCATTTCCTTAGACCATGAGATTGTGCAACTCCCGGATACCGTAGGAATGCTTTGGGTGTATCAAACGTCACAACATAACTGGGTGGCTATAAAGGTGCATTACAGGTATCTCTGAAAGTGTCTGTTGGGTTGGCACGAATCGAGACTGGGATTTGTCACTCCGTGTAAGCGGAGAGGTATCTCTGGGCCCACTCGGTAGGACATCATCATATGCGCAATGTGACCAAGGAGTTGATCACGGGATGATGTGTTATGGAACGAGTAAAGAGACTTGCCGGTAACGAGATTGAACAAGGTATCGGTATACCGACGATCGAATCTCGGGCAAGTACAATACCGCTAGACAAAGGGAATTGTATACGGGATTGATTAAGTCCTTGACATCGTGGTTCATCCGATGAGATCATCGTGGAACATGTGGGAGCCATCATGGGTATCCAGATCCCGCTGTTGGTTATTGACCGGAGAGTCATCTCGGTCATGTCTGCATGTCTCCCGAACCCGTAGGGTATACACACTTAAGGTTCGGTGACGCTAGGGTTATAGAGATATTAGTATGCGGTAACCCGAAAGTTGTTCGGAGTCCCGTATGAGATCTCGGACGTCACAAGGAGTTCCGGAATGGTCCGGAGGTAAAGAATTATATATAGGAAGTGCTATTTCGGCCATCGGGACAAGTTTCGGGGTCACCGGTATTGTACCGGGACCACCGGAAGGGTCCCGGGGGTCCACCGGGTGGGGCCACCTGCCCCGGGGGGCCACATGGGCTATAGGGGGTGTGCCTTGGCCTATATGGGCCAAGGGCACCAGCCCCAAGAGGCCCATGCGCCAAGAGAAGAGAAAAAGGGGAGAGTCCTAAAGGGGGAAGGCACCTCCGAGGTGCCTTGGGGAGGATGGACTCCTCCCCACCCTTGGCCGCACCCTTCCTTGGAGGAAGGGGCAAGGGCTGCGCCTCCCCCTCTCCCTTGGCCCTATATATAGTGGGGGAAAAGGAGGAGCAAACCAATCTAAGGCCTGGCGCCTCCCTCTCCCTCCCGTGACACATCTTCTTCCTCCCGCAGCGCTTAGCGAAGCCCTGTTGGAATCCCGCTACTTCCACCATGCCGTCGTGCTGCTGGATCTCCATCAACCTCTCCCTCCTCCTTGCTGGATCAAGGCATGGGAGACGTCTCCGTTCCGTACGTGTGTTGAACGCGGAGGTGCCGTCCGTTCTGCACTTGATCATCGGTGATTTGAATCACGACGAGTACGACTCCATCAACCCCGTTCACTTGAACGCTTCCGCTTAGCGATCTACAAGGGTATGTAGATGCACTCTCCTTCCCCTCGTTGCTAGTCTCTCCATAGATAGATCTTGGTGATACGTAGGAAATTTTTGAATTTCTGCTACGTTCCCCAACACTAAGCCTGAGACTAAGTGCTTCTACTGCAAAGGGATTGGTCACTGAAAGCGGAATTACCCCAAGTATTTGGCGGATAAGAAAGGATGGCAAAGTAAACAAAGGTATATTTGATATACATGTTATTTATGTGTACTTTACTAGTGTTCATAGCAACCCCTCAGTATTTGGTACTAGTTCAGTTGCTAAGATTAGCAACTTGAATCGGGGGTTGCAGAATGAACAGAGACTAGTTAAGGGTAAGGTGACGATGTGTGTTTGAAGTAGTTCCAAGATTGATATGATCATCATCGCACACTCCCTATACTTTCGGGATTAGTGTTGAACCTAAATAAGTGTTATTTGGTGTTTGCATTGAGCATAAATATGATTTGATCATGTTTATTGCAATACGGTTATTCATTTAAGTAAGAGAATAAATTGTTGTTCTGTTTACATGAATAAAACCTTATATGGTTACACACCCAATGAAAATGGTTCATTGGATCTCGATCGTAGTGATACACATATTCATAATATTGAAGACAAAAGATGCAAAGTTAATAATGATAGTGCAACTTATTTGTGGCACTGCCGTTTAGGTCATATTGGTGTAAAGCGCATGAAGAAACTCCATGCTGATGGGGTTTTGGAATCACTTGATTATGAATCACTTGATGCTTGCAACCATGCCTCATGGGCAAGATGACTAAGACTCCGTTCTCCGGAACAATGGAGCGAGCGACAGATTTGTTGGAAATCATACATACTGATGTATGTGGTCCGATGAATATTAAGGCTTGCAGCAGGTATCATTATTTTCTGACCTTCACAGATGATTTGAGCAGATATGGGGATATCTACTTGATGAAACATAAGTCTGAAACATTTGAACAGTTCAAAGAATTTTAGAGTGAAGCGGAAAGTCATCGTGACAAGAAAATAAAAGTTTTTACGATATGATCGCAGAGGTAAAATATTTGAGTTACGAGTTTGGCCTTCAATTAAAACAATGTGAAATAGTTTCACTACTCACGCCACCTGGAACACCATAGTGTAATGGTGTGTCCGAACGTCATAACCGTACTTTATTAGATATAGTGCGATCTATGATGTCTCTTACCGATCTACCACTATCGTTTTAGGGTTATGCATTAGAGACAGCTGCATTCACGTTAAATAGGGCACCATCTAAATCCGTTGAGATCGACACCGTGTGAACTATGGTTTGCAAGAAACCTAAGCTGTCGTTTCTTAAAATTGGAGTTGCGATGCTTATGTGCAAAAGTTTCATCTCGATAAGCTCAAACTCAAATCGCGAGAAATATGTCTTCATAGGATACCCAAAGGAGACAGTTGGGTACACCTTCTATCACAGATCCGAAGGCAAGACATCGTTGCTAAGAATGGATCCTTTCTAGACGAAGGAGTTTCTCTCGAAAGAAGTGAGTGGGAGGAAAGTAGAAAACTTGATAAGGTAATTGTACCTTCTCCCTTATTGGAAAATAGTTCATCACAGAAATCTGTTCCTGTGACTACTACACCAATTAGTGAGGAAGCTAATGATGATGATCATGTAACTTCAGATCAAGTTACTACGAATCTCGTAGGTAAACCAGGAGTGAGATCCGCACCAGAGTGGGTACGGTAATCCTATTCTGGAGGTCATGTTAATTGACCATGACGAACCTACGAACTATGAGGAAGCGATGATGAGCCCAGATTCCGATAATGGCTTGAGGCCATGAAATCTGAGATAAGGATCCATGTATGAGAACAAAGTGTGGACTTTGGTGGACTTGCCCGAGGATCGGCAAGCCATTGATAATAAATGGATCTTCAAGAGGAAGACGGACACGGATAGTAGTGTTACTATCTACAAAGCTAGAATTGTCGCAAAAAGGTTTTCGACAAGTTCAAGGTGTTGACTACGATGAGAGTTTCTCACTCGTATCTATGCTTAAATCTGTCCGAATCATGTTAGCAATTGCCGCATTTTATGAAATCTGGCAAATGGATAAACAAAACTGCATTCCTTAATGGATTTATTAAAGAAGAGTTGTATGTGATGCAACAAGATGGTTTTGTCAATCCTAAAGGTGCTAACAAAATATGCAAGCTCCAGCGATCCATTTATGGACTGGTGCAAGCATCTCGGAGTTGGAATATACGCTTTGATAAGTTGATCAAAGCATATAGTTTTATACAGACTTGCGGTGAAGCCTGTATTTACAAGAAAGTGAGTGGGAGCACTACAACATTTCTGATAAGTATATGTGAATGACATATTGTTGATCGGAAATAATGTAGAATTATTCTGCAAAGCATAAAGGAGTGTTTGAAAGGAGTTTTTCAAAAGACCTCGGTGAAGCTGCTTACATATTGAGTATCAAGATCTATAGAGATAGATCAAGACGCTTGATAAGTTTTTTCAATGAAGTACATACCTTGACAAGATTTTGAAGTAGTTCAAAATGGAACAGTCAAAGAAAAGTTCTTGTCTGTGTTACAAGGTGTGAAATTGAGTAAGACTCAAAGCCCGACCACGGCAGAAGATAGAAAGAGAATGAAAGTCATTCCCTATGCCTCAACCATAGGTTCTATAAAGTATGCCATGCTGTGTACCAGATCTATTGTATACCACTACACTGTGTTAAGAGAGGGAGTACAATAGTGATCTAGGAGTAGATCAATGGACAGCGGTCAAAATTATCCTTACTGGAATAAGGATATGTTTCTCGATTACGGAGGTGACAAAAGGTTCGTCGTAAAGGGTTACGTCGATGCAAGTTTTGACACTGATCCAGATGACTCTAAGTCTCAATCTGGATACATATTGAAAGTGGGAGCAATTAGCTAGAGTAGCTCCATGCAGAGCATTGTTGACATAGAAATTTGCAAAATACATGCGGATCTGAATGTGGCAGACCCGTTGACTAAACTTCTCTCACAAGCAAAACATGATCACTTTTTGGGTCTTAATCACATAGCGATGTGAACTAGATTATTGAATCTAGTAAACCCTTTGGGTGTTAGTCACATGGAGATGTGAACAATCACATAAAGATGTGAACTATTGGTGTTAAATCACATGGCGATGTGAACTAGATTATTGACTCTAGTGCAAGTGGGAGACTGAAGGAAATATGCCCTTAGAGGCAATAATAAAGTTATTATTTATTTCCTTATATCATGATAAATGTTTATTATTCATGCTAGAATTGTATTAACCGGAAACATAATACATGTGTGAATACATAGACAAACAGAGTGTCACTAGTATGCCTCTACTTGACTAGCTCGTTAATCAAAGATGGTTATTTTTCCAAACCATGGACAAAGAGTTGTTATTTGATTAACGGGATCACATCATTAGGTGAATGATCTGATTGACATGACCCATTCCATTAGCTTAGCACCCGATCGTTTAGTATGTTGCTATTGCTTTCTTCATGACTTATACATGTTCCTATGACTATGAGATTATGCAACTCCCGTTTGCCGGAGGAACACTTTGTGTGCTACCAAACGTCACAACATAACTGGGTGATTATAATGGAGCTCTACAGGTGTCTCCAAAGGTACATGTTGGGTTGGCGTATTTCGAGATTAGGATTTGTCACTCCGAATGTCGGAGAGGTATCTCTGGGCCCTCTCGGTAATGCACATCACTTAAGCCTTGCAAGCATTGCAACTAATGAGTTAGTTGCGGGATGATGTATTACGGAACGAGTAAAGAGACTTGCCGGTAACGAGATTGAACTAGGTATTGGATACCGACGATCGAATCTCAGGCAAGTAACATACCGATGACAAAGGGAACAACGTATGTTGTTATGCGGTCTGACCGATAAAGATCTTCGTAGAATATGTAGGAGCCAATATGGGCATCCAGGTCCCGCTATTGGTTATTGACCGGAGACGTGTCTCGGTCATGTCTACATTGTTCTCGAACCGTAGGGTCCGCACGCTTAAGGTTTCGATGAGAGTTATATTATGAGTTGATGAGTTTTGATGTACCGAAGGAGTTCGGAGTCCCGGATGAGATCGGGGACATGACGAGGAGTCTCGAAATGGTTGAGACATGAAGATCGATATATTGGACGACTATATTCGGACATCGGAAAGGTTCCGAGTGATTCGGGTATTTTTCGGAGTACCGGGGAGTTACCGGAATACGGGGGAGAAGTATTGGGCCTTATTGGGCCATACGGGAAAGAGAGAGGGGCTGCCTAGGGCAGGCCGCGCGCCCCCCAAGGCCTAGTTCGAATTGGACTAGGGGGAGGGGCTGCGCCCCCTCCTTCCTTCCCTTCTCCCTTCCCCTTCCTTGTCTCCTACTCCTACTACATGGAAGGACTCCTAGTTGGACTAGGAAAGGGGGAATCCTACTCCCGGTTGGAGTAGGACTCCCCTAGGGCGCGCCATAGAGAGGGCCGGTCCTCTCCTCCTCCACTCATTTATATACAGGGGCAGGGGGCACCCCATAGACACACAAGTTGATCTTCGTGATCGTTCCTTAGCCGTGTGCGGTGCCCCCCTTCCACCATATTCCACCTCGGTCATATTGTAACAGTGCTTAGGCGAAGCCCTGCGACGGTTGAACATCAAGATCGTCACCACGCCGTCGTGCTGACGAAACTCCTCCCCGAAGCTTTGCTGGATCGGAGCCCGGAGAGCGTCATCGAGCTGAACGTGTGCCAAGAACTCGGAGGTACCGGAGTAACGGTGCTTGGATCGGTTGGACCGGGAAGACGTACGACTACTTCCTCTACGTTGCATCAACGCTTCCGCTTCGGTCTATGAGGGTACGTAGACAACACTCTTCCATCTCGTTGCTATGCATCACCATGATCTTGCGTGTGCGTAGGAATTTTTTTGAAATTACTACGTTTCCCAACACCTTTTGGGTATAACCCTTAGCCACGAGCCGAGCATTATACTTTTCAATAGTACCATCAGGCCTAAGCTTCTTCTTGAATACCCATTTGCATCCTATAGGTTTGCACCCATAAGGACGATCAGTTATCTCCCAAGTTTCATTTGCCAAGATGGAATCCATCTCGCTACGAACCGCTTCCTTCCAGTAGTCAGCATCTTTAGATGCATAGGCCTCTGAAATAGAACTGGGAGTGTCATCTATGAGGTACACAAGAAAATCATCACCAAAGGACTTTGCAGTCCTCTGTCTCTTGCTCCTAATAGGAACTTCATTGTTCTCCTCCACAAGACTTTCAAAGTGTTCCATCGAAACTGTAGGTTCGGTAATTGTAACTGGTTCCTGATTCGATGAATTAGGCATCTTATGATTAGATGAGGTAGCCATATCCTTCATGGGAAAGATATCTTCAAAGAAAGTCGCATCATTCGACTCCATGATCGTACCGACATGCATGTCAGGTACCTCAGATTTTACAACCAAGAATCTATAGCCAATGCTATGAAAAGCATATCCAAGGAAAACACAATCCACAGTCTTTGGTCCAAGCTTCCGCTTCTTTGAAATTGGAGAATTGACTTTCGCCAAACAACCCCATGTTCGCAGATAAGAGTTTTAACCTTTTCTTCTCCCATTCCTCGAATGGAGTTATCTCTTTGTTCTTTGTGGGGACTCGGTTCAGGACATGACATGCTGTCAATATCGCCTCCCCCTACCATGCCTTAGAGAGACCCGATGTATCTAACTTGGCGTTAACCAAATCAGTTAGAGTACGGTTCTTTCTTTCGGCCACCCCATTTGACTGAGGTGAGTAGGAAGGAGTCCTCTCATGGATTATACCATGTTCCGCACAAAAAGCATCAAACTCATTGGAAAAATACTCTCCATCACGGTCGGACCTAAGCTTCTTGATTTTTCGATCAAGTTGGTTTTCCACTTCAGCTTTATAGATCTTGAAAAAGTTCAAAGCCTCATCCTTAGATTTCAGAAGATACACACGGCAGTATCTAGTGGAGTCATCAATTAACGTCATGAAATATTTCTTTCCACCTTTTGTCAACACACCATTTATTTCACATAGATCTGAATGTATGAGCTCTAGTGGTGCAATATTTCTTATTTCCACAGTCGTGTGAGACTTACGAGGTTGCTTAGCTTGCACACACACTTTACACTTAGATCCCTTGACGGTGGTGAAACTAGGGATTAAGTTCAACTTCGCTAGTCGCGACATGCAACCAAAGTTAACATGACAAAGACGTGAATGCCACACATTGGATTCACTATTGTTGCAAATATGATTAACAACTTTATTACAAATGTCTGATAAGGATAAACGAAACAAGCCTCCTGACTCGTAGCCTTTACCAACAAAGGTTCCATACTTGGATATTACAAATTTATTCGACTCAAAGACAAGCTTGTAGCCATCTCTACACAGAAGAGATCCGCTAACAAGATTTTTATTGACAGAGGGGCCATAATGCATGTTCTTCAGCCGCACGATCTTCCCCGAAGTAAACTTCATATCAACCATGCCAACACCACGAACAGAAGCACTTGAACCGTTGCCCATCAGCACGGTTGAAGTCCCTGCGGTCTGATAAGATGAAAACATGGAAATATCACCGCATACATGCACATTAGCACCCGTGTCAATCAACCAGTCAGGAGAATGACATACTGAAAGAATAGTGGGAAATATACCATACCCAGCATCCTTCATGTCAGTGTCTCCAATGACAACATTAGCGGTCTTGCCGCCTTTCCCAGGATGACGCTTGTCATAGCGATTAGGGCAACTATGAGCCCAATGATCAGGATCCCCACACACATGACAAGCACCTTTCTTCTTGCCATTCTTCTTCTTGAAGTTCGTGTGTTGCACAGCCTTGTTCTTCCCATCAAACTTAGTTTTTCCATCAAACTTGCCCTTGTTCTTGAACTTGTGGGGCTGGAAGTTCTGCTTCTGTACCACATTGGCACTAGATCCTCCCTCAATACCTCGAGCACGTGTGTCCTTTGCTCTCGCCTTTTCTTCCACATCAAGAGTGCCAATGAGATCCGGGACGGAAAACTCCTGCCTCTTATGCTTCAGCAAGGTAGCAAAGTTCCTCCATGAAGGAGGAAGCTTAGTGATGATACCTCCGGCAACAAACTTGTCCGGTAGCATACAACTGAAGTGCTCAAGTTCTCTAGCAAACGACTATATCTCATGAACTTGCTCAACCACGGAGCGCTCTTCAGTCATCCTGTAATCATAGAATTGCTCCATGATGTACAGCTCAGTGCCAGCATCCGAGACCCCAAACTTGGCCTCGAGTGTATCCCACATATCTTTTCCATTATCAATTGACGCATAAGCATCAACTATGTTCTCACCAAGAACACTCAAGAGAGCAGCCTTAAACAGAGTATCCATTTTCTGAAAAGCTTATGCCTGTTGAGCATCAAGCTCTCCTTCAGGTTTGCCGAGAGTGGCGTCATAGCAACTCATGGTTTGAAACCATAAGACTGCTCTCACGCGCCACCTCTTATAGTGGATACCCTCAAACATAGGAGGTCTCATGGAAGCAGCAAAACCACTTGGGGTAAATTGCCTATAATAAGGTTTTTGGATTGTTGGAAATATGAGCAATTTACCAAATGATTTTATTAACAGAAATACTAGATAAAGCATGACTAATATAGTAGAGATAAAACAAGTCATGCGCTCTGACAGAGAGAAGGTAAATAGCTTCTGCATATATGAACCGTAGCCTATCATATCTAAAGCAGACAGTATAGCAAGTAGCATATATGAAGTAGAACCTATCATGTGTAGGACAAGTAGTAGAACAAGGAACTGCGGCAGAACCTTTAACTGGAAAGACAAGAACACGTACGGGACAGCAGCAGCAGAAGCGCTGGACTTGGGGTCGGTGTCCTCGCCTGCCATGTCGTCGAGGAGGTCATGGACGTCGGGGAAGTAGTCATCGACGACCGGATCGTCCGTGATGAAGCAGCCAGTAGTCGCGCTGAGCGTTCCCCAAAAACCTTATCACCCTTCTCCCGTACAGGACTCAAAATGTGCGGTTTCGGAGGCCTACTGTCCCGACCTGCGGTGCACGCCGCAAGACGGGATGGGGAAGAACGTAGCAGCAGCGCAGTGGTCGGAACTTTGTGGCGAGAGGAAGAGGAGCTTCTGTTGTGTCTCTCTGGAGAGGAGCGACCTCTCTTATATAGGCACAGGAGAAGGACGCGAAGAGGCTGCGGCAGGAGGTGAAGCAACAAAGGGAGACGAAGCGAACAGGCAGCGGCCCACGTGACCTTTCGTATACCCGTCGTGCATGGTAAAAATTTAGATATCGGCTCGGCTCATTCCCGTCGTGACGTGGCGTGGCGTGGCGTGGCGTGGCGAGGCGGGTGGCGGAGAAGGAGCGCGCGTGGATATCCCTCTTGTTCTCATGCTCGTACAAGTGGGGAAAGAACCTTCCTTATAGGAAGGTCCAACTCCCACTAAACTAGCAATGTGGGACTAAACTTTAGTAGTATCCCTTGCCTTGCACAAATGGGCTAAGTGGGCCTCTAGGATTTATTAGGAATTTCTGAAATAGTTATTGGGCTGCCCAAAACAGACTAAATTCCAGCACATCCTAGGTCCTTGAACTATTTTGAAGGTGTCATGTAGGTTCTCAAACTATGAAAAATGTCATCTAGGTCCTCAGAAATTCTTGAAGTGTAATAGGTGTGTGTATATGTGACACCTTTGAAATAGTTCAAGCACCTACGTGACACATTTGAAATAGTTTGAGGACCAGAATAGCACACATATTGCACTTCGAGGACCTGGATGACGATTTTCATAGTTCGAGGACCTATGTGACATCTCTGAAATAGTTTGAGGACCAATGATGCACTTCACTCCGCCGGAGGGCTGGTTCGGCGTTTGTCCCAACACACACTACACCAGGAGAGATTTGGGGGTGCTGCAAGCCAAGGGAAGTGGGCGAGCTCTGATGAAGCTACAACCGACACCTGCAGTGATAGAACCGGGTGCTGGAACCAACCGATGACATGCTGCAGCCCCAGCGCCATAGTGTTGGAACCGCTTGACGGTAGTGCTCGAACCGCCTGACGATAGTGTTGGAACCGGCGATGCAGGAAGCTGTGACGGCGGCGCTGAAGATGCGATGGGGAGCGGCTCCGATGTTGCAACCAGCGTGTGCCGAGGAGCTGCAAACCTGTTTTTTTGGAAATGGAGGGCGTATCCTTGGCCTCTGCATCATAATGATGCATGCAGCCATATTATTAAAAAGTCGCAAAGTATTACAAAGTCGTCAAAGTATTACAGCTCGTAAGTGGAGCGAAAAATAAAAGTAAAGCAAAGTTCATGCTAACAATCACAATCGGAATGACAATAAGAAGGATAAGCTCCCTAGACTCATATCATGTTATGTGACCGCCATCCGAACCGGTTGAGTATAGCCCGTGCGACCATCTCCCACTGGTTGCATCCAGTAATCAAAGGCTCCCTGGATTTCATAGGAGTGAGTAAGGACCACGTACGGATCTAAGCGGTACCTCTGAAGATGACCTGCAAGAAAGTTAAATTGTGTTGTCTGTTAAATATCAAATCATTCCTGCAATTCCATATAGCCCACAATAGTGCATATATTTCAATCCGAATATGAGCCGCCGTAGTATGTTCGACCCCAGTTAACCACATTTCAAACAACGATGCAATATCAACTGAAAGAGTAATGTTGAAGGCTATACGAATCGTTCTCCAAAGTAATTTGACCAATGGGCATTTAAGAAATAAATATTATACTGTTTTATCATAATCACAAAAGCAACATCGTGGAGCTGCAAACCTGTCGTTGCCGGATGCGACCGTGGACAGGTTTCATGGCGTCGTTGGCACCGACGAGGAGTGGTGCTGCCATGACAAACGAGGTTGCTATGGCGGTGACGGCGCGGGGACCTCAGGGAGTTGTCGATGCGGAGGGGAGTGGTGGCTTTTGGCAACCGCGTAGGGCTCACGTGTTTTTAGTTTTAGGAAACGAAAGTTGTGTTTTGCATGCGGATAATATGACGGATGCTGATCCCACGGCTGACAACAATAACCTAATCCTACGGTGTCAAGGTGGACCGATGCAGCGCTAGGGCCTGTCAAGCGGCGCCTAGCAGTGCCCTCTATATGTGCACTAGTCTTGGCCGGGGGCTATCCTCCTTTTCAAAATGAAAAAAAAAACAAAAATGCACTATAGTCTAGTAGCAAAGAGTGGGTATACACTAATACACACGTTTATAACTTTTACTAGTACTCCCTCCGTTCCAGAATACTTGACTATCATTTTTCCAAAAATAGATGTATTTATATATCAAAATATGTCTAGATACATCTATATTTTGACAAATGAAAGGCATATATTGTGGAACGGAGAGAGTACATGATAAGAGTATCCAATCTAGGAGAAAAGGTAACAAGATACTTATGTTTTTCATGTACATATGAACTGATCGGTCAGTAAATTGGCCAGCGGATAAAAAATACATACTCTCTCCGTGTTAAAATAAATGTCTCATGCTTAATACTCCCTTCATTCCATAATATAAGAACGTTTTTAACAATTTAAAATAAAGGCAATAGATAGGTAGACACATGAGTAGCGAGCGGCCGGGTTGGATTATATCAACAAAAAATAATCTACTAATCTAGACCCTTCTGGATTGCCGAGCTCCCACTGGCCGATGACAAACATGAGCACGGCCCCGGCGCACGAACCGAGGATGGTGGCTACGATCCCGATGACCAACGCGGCGACACTCAGTCGACTGTTGGTTTCAGGGGAGTTGTCGTGGAATTTGATCAGAACCATGGCGATGGCGATGAGCAGCAGGGCGAGGACGGCCAGCAGCACGATGACCGTGCACCTGCCGCACTCGTCAGGCTCCGCTGCCGCCTCCACGAGCTGGTCGTGTAGGAAATTCGGCGGGTTCTCCACGTCGTTGGCCATTGTGCGTCGGACTAGCCGGCTTGTCGATCGTCGGTCCCGTCGACAGTCCGGCCCTGCTGGCGTGTAGAAGACGATGCTACTGTATTTGTTCTGTTGGAGATATATGGAGCTAATTAACTACTGTAAGCCGCGTCTGCTTCGGTTTGAAACTTCGTTGCACGTAATTGTAACGGACAACGAACACATGCAAGGGCGTATGTAAGGGTAAGGCGATCGTATTCGTATCTAGTCTAGAGTTCTAGATGAGATCAATACTGTTTGTTTTAAGTCGGAGCTCTTAGGACTCTATCCACCAAACAAATATCATAAAGGTTGTGAGCAGTGGCGAATCTTGGGACAAAACGAAGGGCAGGCTCAAACATAATGAACGAAGGATCTTGGACGAGTATAGACAGGATTGTGACTGTGTGGGCTCGATGGGCTGCCGTTGATTGCCTGGGCTGGGCCTAATACTAGTAGAAAAAAATAAATTGCATCTTTGGAGGTTTCTGGACGAGTATAGACAAGGTACACACGCGCATGTACACACACACATGACACATCACCATGAAGAAAACCTCATCAAGGTTGCACACTGATGTCATCTTAATCACTTCTTCCTGGGCAAGCGACTTCGACTTCGTCGCAAATAACGCCTGCCGACCAAACCCATATCATAAAGGATGTGAGGACACACACGAAAATCCATGTCACACAATCCACTGCATATATCGGCTACATAGCAGCTCCGATTCTAATGACAAGATACGAATGGGAGCGGGCGCCATGAATGATCACTGAATAGATCATATTCGCCTGTCATAGACTCCATTGCCGCAACTCCAACTTCACAGCAACAAACAACCTAATACAATCTCGCAGACACATTGAAGAAGAGGCAACTACCACAACCATTGATGCGACCCCCAACATGCTACGCCCCAATGTCATTGCCACAGAGCCGAACACCATCATGTCGTCTTCCATAGTTCGTTGTCACAGGATCAGCCTGCTGCGCTCCCCTAGAATTTCTATAAAGGGGGATGATCTCCCCATTAATGTTGATAGTTGTTTGACCTTCCCTAATCAGCTGCTTCAACCGACCGATCCACCTAGGTTCAATATTCTTCTGATGCATCACTTCCTCCAAGAAATCCCAGCTCACCACGTCATGCACTTTCTTGAAGTCAAGATTTAGGGTGAAGATGTCCTCATGGTGCACTTAGCTTCATGGGGTACTTCTTGAAGCACTACCATTCCATCAAGGGTGCTTCAATGACATGTGAAGGTAATATGGTTAGGGTGAAGGACCCGGTGGGCTACCGAGGACGGGCGAGTGGCAAACCCCTTAGCCACAAGCTTAAAAGTCACATTGATCAATGTGATTGTCCTAAATTGCCAAATGTTATCAGCTATGAAATTAATCCCAACTTAATAGGAATGATAGACTACTTCATATCAATAAGGTGTAACTTTTTTCGGAACCTCATCTCCAAAGAACCTTCAGGTTAAGTGTGCTTGGCCTGGGTTAATTTGAGGATGTGTGACCGGCTGGGAAGTTCTTCCCGAGTGTGCACGAATGAACCTCATCTCCAAAACCAAAAACGCTGCAAACACGTTAAATGGGCCGGCCCATGACATCGCTTGATCACCAGGTCTGCGCGAAACGGCGACACTTTTACGCAAGGAGCGTCCAATAGGAAATTCCGTCTCTCTACCCCTCTACTTTTTTGCGTATGGACCTTCATAGAGGCGGAGCTCGATAGTGTGGGCTGGGCCAAGGAAACGGCCTGCAAGCCCACCTCGCACCCAAAGGCCGGGACGGCGGCACCTTGAAATACCTCCGCCTTGCCGCCCAGCGTAACCGCCCCAACCAACAGCTTTCCTCGCCGGAGTCCCCAACAAACCAAGTCCCCAAGCTCCACCGCGCAGCAGCCCACCGCATCCACCCTCCGGCGCCGGCAACCGATGGACCGCTTCCAGGACGGGCACCACGTGCGGCTGCGGAGCCGCGTGTCGCGCACCTACCTCCACGCCGCCGACGACGGGGTGGGCGTCACGCTCCACGAGCGCCGCGCCTCCATGAACGCGGCGTGGGCGGTGCACATCTACCACGGCGACGACGGCCCTTACCTGCTCTTCCACAGCGCCGCCTACGGCCGCTACCTCGCCGCCACGGCCACGCCGGCGAGGCTCGGCCACCGGGGCCTCCGCGCGGAGCTGCGCGACTACGACCAGCCGGGCGTGGAGGCCGTCATGTGGCAAGCCGTGGGGTCGGGCTTCGCGGACGACGTCGTGCTGCTCCGCAACGTCGGCGGCCGCTACCTCCGCGCCAACGGCAGGTACATCCGCTGGAACGCCGGCGTCAGCGTCGACAACAGCTTCAGCTCCATGATGTACTGGGTCGTCGAGCCCATTCCCGCCACAGAGGACATGCCTGCCCTTCCTGCCCCGCCTCCGGTGAGTTCGCCATGACCGACCCGCTTCTTGAATTGCTTTCGGCGATTGAGTGAATTCTCAAGCAGTTCTTGATCTCCTGAACATAACCATGATTTGGCTTTGCGTTTTAATTGCAGAATCCCCCATACGGATACCTCCTCGGGGTCATCCACCTGGAGCCGGAACGGCTGATCCGGTTCGTGCGGGCGCAAGACGACGGGCACTACCCCGAGGACCCCGAGGACGAAGGCTGGCAGCAGTTCTGGTTCAGGGGGACGTCCGCGTTTCGCCTGAGGGACGACCTGGGGTTCCTCGTCGGCGCCGTTGTGTACTATCCGGACATCGCCATGTGCGTCCGAGCGGGCCGCTACGGGAGGCTGACCCCGCTCGTCGTCGACCTGCCCGACGGCGGCTATGGCGACACCCTCGAGATTGTCGTCTTCCTGGCCGACACCCCTGGTGAGAGCCTCTCTTCATGCCTACTTCCTCCTATGTATCTCCTGACTGAAATTGTCTTACTGAAGCTGTTAGGTGTCTTCAACTGAAATTGTTCTAATCTGAAAAACAGTTAACTGAATCTGTTGAAGTCTGAAACTGTTAGGTGTCTTCAACTGTTGAAATCTTGTAAAAGTTGATATGAATTTGAAACCCCAAATCAGTTGATTCACCTCCTTTCAGCCTTAACAGAGAAGATGGTGATAATCGTTTGATATAGCCCATTTTACTTACGAAATTCATGTTCCAACAATACTAAATAAGGTTTCTGCACATGAGCTGTATTCAGGTTTTGTATACGAGCTGCAATCTTGGTCTTGTTATTCTTTTTATTTGCAAGACTCTGAGATTTTAATTGTTCAGAAATGTTTTTGCTGCATGAACATGATATTTGGGGTCTTGCTTCGTCGAGTGCTAACCTGATGGTGCTTGGAAAAGGGATATTATGATTCTTTTTGTTAGGAAACTGTTGTTATTAGGAAACTGAGGTAAAAGTAGTAGGATGAAACTAGTTGCACATTTCTGTCCTTGATTCAGATAATTCAGTTGTTCCATTTTATAACATCTGCCGCTAGTAGAAATTATCTAAGCTAAAAAGCCAAACCAAGTTCAGTCATCCCATTTCACCTTTGCAGAGAAGAAGATACTAATTCTCTAACCTGTGAATACAATTCAGGTAGTATCTTACAATAGTACATAAAATATTTAGTTCCTTGCACATTATATTGCTTCAACTATTTTTCCTTCTTGGTCTTGTTATTAATTGTTGGTCTGCTGCCTAATTGGCTCATAATTTCTGCTAATTCAGCCTACAATGAGCTGCGACACCCAGATGTCCACGCGGAGTAGAGGAAGATCGGAGCGGGGATCCTGAAAGTTCACATGCCCACAAGTTTCGCTGCCTGGACGACAACAGAACTGGGCGCCTACTTTTGCCTATGGATAGATAGATAGGTTCAGAGAACTCTCTGTTTCTTCTGCTAGCTAAACTTGCTCCGTTCTGGATTCAGAACTGCTGAGTGTGTTGCGTCCAATGGCTGAACAATTTTGTAATTCTGAGATGTGATTTCTGGTGTGCTTCATAGACGAAGTATTTCACTGTAGGGGTTATTGCATTGAGTCAACAATTCTGTGATATTTGTAGATCATGCATTCCGCATCACTGGAAAATGCAGTGGTTTTGACAATTAGTTAATGGCTCTGCATTCATTTTTAGACTATGCATTTCACGTACAAATGAAAAATTTAGTGGGTTTTTTCCTGAGAACTATTGATTGTGCTTTTAGTTGTGCTGCCTTGTGTGTTTAGAATTGCACGAACCTTTTTTAAAAATGATGATAGCACACAGCGAAGTGAAAAGAGATGCTGAACAACTTATTCATGGTGTAGTTTGTCAGGCTACACTACTAAACATGCTTGAGTACCCAAGTTCTTGCGTAATCTATCAGGACACAGATTGACCTGACTCTTTGCAAGAAGAATTTTGGACTCCGTAAACAAACGGGTAAACACCATCGTACCACATGAAGTGAGGAACCTGGAGAATTAGAAGTTTTTTATCACTAAAGCAACAGCGGGTGGTGTGCACAAACAAGCACAGTCCTGGGAATTCAACATTTGCAATAAAATGGTGATGAGCACTACAAATAAAAATGCAAATTTAGCACAAAGCTTTAGTTGGATTTCATTTGACAGAGATTTTCCGAGATCCCGTCACATTGGCCTTCACAGTTAAATCATACTACTACGGGTTTTAGTTAAACTGTGAGCAAAGGAAGAGTGGCAGTTCAATAACCGGACCAAAAGTAAAAACAGCAACTGCAACAAATGCCAGGTTGCTAACTAGATCTTAGAGGTACCGGCTGCAGGAAGACTAAACAAGCACATAATAACATCACTGGAACATGGAGAGCTCCGGGCAGTTTGAAACACGGTGTGACCAACTTCCGCAGAATCTTTCGCCTTGTAATTTCATCATGAAAAGAGGCTTCCAAAAGATTCGCCATGAACAAGGTTATCTCTCACCTTGAATTAGTGACAAGAGACCCCTTCTGCACCGACAAAGGATCGAGCTCCAAACAGCCTCGAAGCTTGCCTCCTTTTTCATTTGTGAGACAGAAGCAAGGCACCTGGTGAGAGAACTTTAAGTAATCATACTTATGTATCGTTTCCACAGCTCCCTCCCTTCTAAATACTGTCCGGTGACCATCCACCTTCCTTAACAGCTGAACTTGTATGGACGAATCAGTACAGTCAAATATCTCCATGAACTCATAGTCACAATTTTTAAAATCTTGTGCAGTCCACCCAGCCCTCCAGTCCTTGTAAACAGCCCAGACATCACGAAGGCGAGGGAATATTTCATATTCATTTCTTATACCAGTTGGTCTACCAGGTACAGGATGAGAAAAGTATGTTGTACGGGTGCAAGTACTAATACCATCATTGCCAGTGGAAACCCCAAAGGTTCCACACCCAACAGGATGATCTTCTTTGACCAATCTTTTCTCCTCCATTCCCTGAGGACAGACATGGAGCCATCTCAATGTTACCTTATTATTCTTGACATCGACTTTCTTTATAACGGCATAGTAATTGGGGAAGTAATATATATCATTGTAGAGAGCCCAGATCTGGCCAGGTTTGAACTTGCAAAGCAATCTTATTTCTGTAAAGTCATAGAATTCTGAATCAGGACATACAAATTTTGCCTGGATAATATCACCAGATTCCTCATCAACATCAGTATCTTTTACAGCAGATCGAGTGTATACGGTGCCAAACTCCTGACCTTTCCCTGAACTGCTTTCAGGAACAACAGAAGCTAAAGCATCTTCCAAGTTAAGGGGGAGCGCTGCAGGATCAAGTTCAAGAGCTCCTTCTGGAATGCCTTCACTTTCAGCTGCACCCATGAAACGGTATGGGAGAGAATGCGAGAACCATAGTGTCATCCTGAGGTATGAGGTATGGGGTAGCCTCTTTGTCCTGCATAAATAAGCTAACAAATACTTTTATCTTGACAAGTGGCATGACAGTGATGCTAGTGCCAGTCGTGAAATCAGAGAGGACCTGAACAACTTCATACTTGTAGTTCTTTTGGTTGTGAGCATCTGAACTCCAACCAATATCCCATCCCTTGAGAAGGGCCCAAACTTCATATTTCCTAGGATATATTTCATAGGAGTTCCTTCTACCAGTGAATGTCGCATGTACAGGATGAGAAAAGGGTTTTGTGTCAGTGTAAATCATAATACCACAGGTGGTGGAAACCATATAGGTTCCACACCCAACAGTTCGATCTACTACCAATCTTTGGTCCACCCCTTCATCAGGAAAAGCTTCAAGCCATCTTGCCTGTACTTCATTATTCTCGAGATCAACTTTCTCTATGAAGACATAGTAATTCGGAAACTTGTCTATGTCACTGTAGAGAGCCCATATCTGCCCAGGTTCGAACTTCTGAAGCAATCTAATTTCTGAAAATACTCCTGCACTTATCCACAGCTCAGCAAACTGTTGATATGGACCAGAAGGAACATGTTGCTCAGTTAAAGCATGTGCTATGAAGGCTTTCGAGCAATTATGGCAGCAGACAGCTTTCTTCAAAATTGCATGGTGGTACTGATATTTGGTGACACAGGTTGGACAGATGGTCCAAAATGTTGGCGGCCTTGCAGAATTTGAGCACGATAGCTGTTGCTGACAATTATTATGGAGATTCATGGTAGTATGGAGTGAGATATAGTACTTCCAAAGAACAAAGATCAAGCAGTAGACCAAGGAAAGTAACTTGTCAACCTGCACCAAACAAACACAAAATCATGATCAAGAAATTTCACAAGTACATTCTAAAACAAAAAAACTGTAAGCGCTTCTTGCTACATAAGGGTGTGTACATTTGTGCTATCTTAGCAATGCCACCTAGGATAATCGCTGAGTTGGAAGAAAGAAATGAGAAGAAAAAAGGTTTGTCTTCTCTAGCTAAGAGATGATCTCTTAGTAAGGAAGATAATTAAGACAATTCTATCCATTTCACAAGATGCCATCTGTTAGTTACATATTTTATAATTTAATTTTAATTCTCCCACAAATTTAAGAGCAAGCAAACATTAATTGCTAGAGACGACACTAAGAGATAATCCACTGCATAATATGTTTTTTGTGTTCGCTAAATGACATACATCTAAATGGTACTCCCTCTGTCTCAAAATATAAGACGTCCTCTATTTTGAGATAGAGGGAGTACAAGCTAAGACCCTCTTGTCAACTATTGTACATGTCTAACAAGTAACCAAAGAACAACACTCACTCTCTTGCAACCCTAAAATCATAAATTTAACTCTGAAGACATCAATCTCATATGTTTTAGCCAATGTTACCAACATGGAAGACCATTAGCACTCAAAATGCAATGCATGTGTTGAACATGTGGCGGATCAGTTTCAAGAAATATGTGCTGAACTGATCAGAGAGCACTCCCAGCAGGGTTCAATTTCCCAGATTCCAGGTAAATCCTGCAAACCACCAGAAGTGAATAATGACTTGGTTTTCTGTGGATTCCGTTTAAACCTGTCTCTTCATCTTCTCTTTGTATGTTTCTCAGTTGTTTACTTGCCCTTGAGACATTCTCCTTTGTGTTTAGGGGACGAACCCTCTGACAGGTTGGCTATAATATTGGTTTCAAGGTCATGCGCCAAAAAACAAACTAAGGACAATTAAAGCTCTACAATCGGTTGCTTGTACTCTGTGCCTTCTTTGGTGTTCTTCTAATACACAACGACGCACACTTAGATGCATTTTCGAGAAGAAAAAAAAGGACAACGACACCTGATAGATACATCAGATTTTCCTCTGCCTTCTGTGCAAATTCAGTTTTACTACAAATTCTTAATTATTTAATCATGTATTTCTTTGATGATGCAATGCCCATTTATTCGTTCTTTTTACTAGATATAAAAGGAAAAGGTCAAGTTTTGGTCTCTCCAATTGTCTGCTGAGTCTATTTTTTACTCGCAACTGTGAAACCGTTTAATTTATATACACAACTATACAACTGCAAATAGCCCCATTAACCTAAATACATTGTTTTTCACGAATACAGCATCCTTTTAGGCAGTATATGTTGAGGCGGTATTGTTGCCAACGGAGTTTCTGATAAGGTGACTTCAATTTCGCTAACCATAGATTAGTGAAATACTCTTGCTATAAGCATTGCCATATTGTGTAGAGCTAAGAGTAAAGTGAACAATCATAATGTAACAAGCTAGGATCTAAACTATAATAACGGAATGAAAGAAATCGTAGACATTAAGGTAGGGCGCTACTAATTGATATCATAAGGCCCAATACAATATCCTGTCATGCAGTGGAAGACTATTATGTAGTCATGACAAATAAGTAGATGCATAGAAATAAAATACTTTAGAATTTAGCCAGCATGTAAATAGCAGAGGAAAATAGTTTTGTGTGCCCACTTGTTACATTTGTGCTTTAGTGAACGGTAAAGGTTGTAAACATAAAGAACAGAAGTTTGTACTTACCAGAGATGATCATCATGATAGGCATGACACGCTTGGTACTGTCTGCGGAAAAATTCGTCTCATTAATGTTTGTTTTCAACTTATCACTACACTCGTAATCGTACAAACTTCAAAATAAATGCTACACGCAACTACCAACCAATATGATTATAGTTATTTTTTTGCTCCATCTGAATACAGACAGGCAAAGGAAGCTAAACTGAAAAACAGAATAGTTGTCAGTTTTCACTCTTGATATATTTTCAGGAAATAGAGGCAAAAGCTTTGCCTTGTGTCATTAATTAAGAAGGTTGCTGCCCGATTAATTGGAGAAAACCCGGCAAAACCTAGAATCAACTTTTGTTTGTTCCTGTCCAAATGAAGAGAGAAAAAAAAATCATAATTTAACAGCAACAGAATGAATGCATTTAATATTCAAGCTAAAAGGTAACACAATAGCATTTTCCTCCCAATTTTTTTGCTCAAAAAATGTTTTCCCTGTTTTATGCTACAACACCCACCCCCCTCCCCCTTTTTCCATAACAGAGAATAGCTTTGCACATCAGAAGGCCACTTTCACACTGCAGAGGAATGTTCCCCAAAGGAGACCAACAGAACTACCGATGCTCTGGTACATGTGAGCCCTGCTGAAAGCCTAACCGAAGAAGAAATTGATTCCCATGTCTACGAATCGGCGTGACGGAGCAACCCAAAATCAGCTCGTGAACCGGATCGGCTCAAGCTTCCCCCAAACCCTAGCCGGTGAAAAAGGAGATCCTAGATACCCTACCCCCAAAACCAGATTTGCCCCAAAGTTCAGCACGCCAAAGACGTACGCCGTTCAATCAAACGCAGGCTCTTTGCTGCCTCAGCGCATGCAGCAGGGGAGACAATGCGAGTACCTAATCGTCGGCGGCCGATGATGCGGGACGACGAGGGCCTCCGGCGAATGGCAGCGGGATATGCCGGCCGACGGCCGGCGACCGACGGCGACGAGGAAGAGGAGGGAGAGGGGAGAGGGTTTTTAGAAGCAGGGGAGGGAGTGAGGAAGTGAGGAAGAAGGGACGGTGTGGAGAAGACGGGAAGTAGTGGAGTGTGGAAGACGACCCAACCAAGGAAAACGAATCCTCTTTTGACCTCCACTCGAAGAAGGAAAACGAATTAATTTTGACTCCTACTCTGCTGCATAATCATTATATTTTTGCAAAAGGGCCCAAGGCCCATATATTAGACCTTACAAACACACCCATACAGAAAGATAAAATTACATTTAAATTTCTGGGGTGCCGGAAGTCTTCTTCCACCGGCGATGTGCCGTGAGCATAGATGATGGAGCAAGATTTTTTAAATCCGGAAGTTTGTAGTAACAGAGGCCAAGAAGTCATCGATGCATACCAAGAGACACCGGAGAAGAAAACGTCAATAAAAGCATGTAGAAACTCCGAAGACCATAAACACCGGTCGAATCTAGACAGATCCACCCGAAAACTAAACCAATTGGATCCCGGGAGACCCGCCGGAGAGAGGGCTCCACACGCCCTCCGTCGGTGATGAACACACCAACGAAAACGGGGAAAAGTGAGGAGTACATTATTCCGAGACAGGGATAGCATCGCCGCATAGATGCCCCCAAACAAACTCGAAGACTCCATAAAAAATCTGAAGAAAAGAAATCACCCACACCGTTGCACGACACTTCCACACATCCAAGACCATGCATCGACTCTGTCTTCTCCGGTGACCTAGCCAGGCCATACGACCGTTGAAGATCATAGTGCTGGATCATCAACGAAGCCGTCGAGCATCGTTTGACGACAGCCACAGTTTGACTACACATCACTGACATCGTCCTCGCAACAACCAACCAAATCCTCCATAGTGGGCTCCCTATGAGCAGTAACCTCCCTGGCACCGACACCCCACGGGCTTTGCCTAGCGGCGCACTCCGACGACAGGGAGAAGGATTCAATCATGTGGTGGTGGTCAGGGTTAGTTCGCCCTTGTCGTTTTAAATGCTTTTGAGTTGTATTTACCTTACTCTATTATATAATCTAATTTGAACTAAAATCACTTCAGTTATTTTCAAACGGAGGAAATATCTAATACATGATTCTCCTTAATTTTGGAGTCCTTCCATTCAATTGAGGTGTTTAATTTTGAATTTGGTTAACGATTTCGACTGGATCAATGATTTCTTAAGGAGCCCTTTTTTAACGTATTCGACTTTTTTTAACTGGGTCAATGATTTCTCAAATTGATCTAAAACAACCAGTCTAAAAAACACATCAGTCCCGCATATTCACTCACCGTCTAGAAAGAAAACGCCAACATGCGGCACCTCCACCAACGCAAGAAAAATACTCACATAAGTATGAGTTGATAAGCAGATAATATAAAATACTACTGAGAAAACCCACCCAAACACCACATTATAAAAAACACAATAGTTATATATAAGTTGACTGAATTTGTAATTTTGATAAGTCATTTTTTATGAGAGAAAAAAACGTTTGGAGAAGGAAGAAAACTAAAGAAAGAAGAAAGACGGCAGTTGTCGGATCTTAATCTGATAGCCAAGAAGATTGAATAACAAACATCTTTCCCATGTGTCAAACCAAATAACAAACATATCTTAAAATCCCAAGAAACGCAGCAAAGCGTGCTTAACCCTTCTAGCGAATAGAATCAGCCATTTCCTTGGAAAAAGAGACACGAGCATTGAGTAGCCGGCACTGAGACGCCTAATTCGCTCACACAATGCATGGATGATGGCACTCAAAAAAAGTCCATGGATGATGGATCGGTCAGGTTGTCAATTGATGGAGGAAAGCTTGGGTATGCTCCTTGAGGCAGCGTGACAGGACATTGCAGCCACCGTCCTCCCCATTCCCGGCGACGATGTTCACCGGAGGCCCTACCGCTCCTCGCTTGCAGCTCAGCACCGTCGTCGGCTGCCCTCCCCTGAAATCGGTGTCGTCCGGAAATGGCGGCCGATTTCGAGCAAGGACAGGAACGGAGCGATGATGTCGGCGAGCGACTCGTCGTGACTGGTGACAGGAAGAGCCGCCGGCAAGATGAGGCTGCGTACGCGGTCATCGACGACTTTGATGAACTGGCCAATACCCGCACAGTCAGCGGCGCCGTGGTTCCACGTGACGTCGACCACGTAACCGCTAGAGGAGAACTCATTCTGCCAAAAAAATTCCACTAGTTTGTCTAGCTTTGCTTTTTTTTTTTTCTAGTTAGCTACGTGCTGGATCTTGCGATTTCAGATGGCACGCAGCCGTGTCACGGAAGCTTCACAGAGCCGACACCGTGGTGAAGCGATGACAGAAGCTACGCACAGCCCACAATAATAGCATCAGTTTTGGCAAAAATGCCAATTGGAGGCCGACCTCCATGGGACCTTAATTTTAAGAAATTGTATTTTTTAGGTTTCAACCCTTTTTGAAAAAAATATAAGAGAGAGTACAACACATGACAAGTACACAAGAAGTCATGAGCATTGTGCCCAGAGCAGAGAGACGATGGATGTTCAGCCCGAACAGAGGACAGAATATAGTCAAACCCGCCTAGCACGGCCTCCAGCCAAGGAGATGAGGCTTATGAAACCTTAGACCGTATCACGACCAGCACAAGGCACCACCATCACGCGGCCACGGCTCTAAACTCGACAAAGATCAACGTACACCCACCTAATACACCTAGGGCGTGTTTGGTTGCCTGGGTGGCTCCAACCTGCATGGCATGAGAGATCCTGGGTGAGTGTGGCCTGGTTGAGTTGATGCAAAGATGAGCTCAGATGTGTGTTTGGTGGGCTGCATGATATAAATGCATGAGAGATGCTATATACAAGAGATGTTGTATATACAATTGGATCTATATACAAGAGATGTTGTTTGGTAAACTGCATTTGAGTGTGCTCTTCATTCTCCCCCTTTCCAGCATCTTCTTCCTCTCGCAATTGGATCTATATACAAGAGATGTTGTTTGGTAAACTGCATTTGAGCTTATTAATTTTATGTGAACCTTTCTCTTCCAATCTCAATCATTCCAATTGGATCTGGATCATTCCATGGACAGAAACAACAAGTAAAATAAACCTGAACTAAAATATGAACCAAATCTCAAGTTTCAATTTTATTTATCAGAAATTTCACAAGCCAATCAACACCTAAACTAAAATCAGAACTAACAAAGCTCAAGCAGCGGACAAACGCAGTGCCAGATGGTAACTCAATGGTAGTTGCGGCTCGCGGCGCTAGATGCTCCCCTCCCCCTATTTCCTAGTGAGCCCCGGCGAGCTCATCCACAGGGCCGGGCGCGCGCGGCTATGGAGGAGTTCGGCGGCGGACACAGATGATGTCGAGGCGGGGAGGTGAGCCCCTGGCGTGGGCGTGGAGGAGCGCCAAGCCGCCACAGCGGAGATTGGGCCGGTGGCGGGGCGAGCTCGTCCGCAGGGCTGGGCGTGCACGGCTATGGAGAAGTTCGGCAGCGTTGAGGTGGCTGCAGAAACCGGCGATGTCGAGGTGGGGAGGCGAGCGCCCAACGTCGGCGTGGAGGAGACCGGTGGCCGCCGAGGGTGCTTCGAGTTATGCTCGCGGGGCTCAGACGGCGGCGGCGGCGGGTTGGTTTCTTGAGTCGATGCGTGAGAGAAAGAAAGAGGAAAGAGAACGAGAGGTTGCAGTCGAGGCGTGGATGCAGGCACGGGCCTGGCTCCTCGATACGCCTGATTCCTGCGTTCCCCTCAGCCTGGCTGAGAGGGCTCATTTTGCATGGATTGGGCCAGGCTGAGGAGGCCGCGCAGGTAACCAATCTTGCTGACATTTGCATCGCGGATACGAGCCAGGTGCGAGGCAGTCATCCAAACACGCCCCTAGAGATCGACGAGTGGGTTGCAAGAACTGGCCAGCCCGGAGGCAGAAGCCATGGGGGAAGCTCCGGTGAAGTCTTACATAGCACCCTGGATGCCCACGCCCTGAGTGGTAGCCTGAGACAATGCAACCTCCAATATCTCGAAATCCGACATCGAGGACACCGTGCGAACAAAACAACACCTTCAAGAAAGGGAACGACGTCATGGCACTACAGCTGTCCAATCCAAAGAATTCGACATTGAGTTTCCCTTGGTGCTCAAAGGGGGGCACAGATAGAGGCATGGCGGCGCCTCCAATAAGGGGACGACACCCACGAGTGTCGTCGCTACCTGCATCGGCAAGCCGAGCAGGTATTTCGCCTGGCCTAAGTCCGAGCAATCTCAAATTCGGCGGGCCGGGATCTGGAGGCGAGGAAGTTAGGTCGACATAGGTCGTTAGCGTCGATGTTTGTGTGCCATTTGTGATATGTCTCTTCTGGCTATGGTTGTCAATATAGAACAGACAGTCGCTCTGTTGGAGACAATCTTGACATTTATTGGATTTTCCAACCGAAAAGAAATATGGCCAAACTGACGCCATGTAGATGTAGTTAAGTTAAAAAATCTTTTATCCGGGGAAAGATGAACGAAGAACCATCATGTCCATCTTGCTCCAGGAGAGCACATCTTCAACAAGTTTCCTTCAAAACAAAAAGAAAGGAGGAAACAAAAGGCCCTAGCAGTACTTTCAACACACTGACTAAAGAACCAAGGATTTTTTTTCCTTCATAAAAAGCACTGATGATGATACGCACGGCTATGCAAGTATGCCTGAAAAACATTTCACATGAAGAACAGGTGCAACCAGGTGAAACTTAAAAGTTACAACCAGATTGCACGCGGACAGTAAAAATCAAACAAATGGCCTATGGAAGAGATACGGAATAACATTCCAGCAGCAAAAAAAAAAAAATGCATTCGCTCAAAGAGCATGACTAAGAGCGGATCACTCATCTGAACGCTGCCATCTGTGCATCTTAACCATGTCAACGCTGCAGTAGATTTGGGAGGCAGCAAGGAACAGTAGTAAAAAAGTTATTAATGTCATACATCGATACTCCATAGTTAAGAACATTAACAAGATGATCAGGACATCATAAAAAGCACCAAATCATGATAGCAACCATCCAAAACGACATGTTTGACCGGTAGTACAGGTAAGGTAAGAAGAGCTAGGAACAAGAGGCATGCTCCCAGTCCAAGAGAAAAGCAAACCAGAAGTCATGACCTTTCAGGCATGCCCTGTGGAGAATGGATGCTCCTCATATTCTTCTTTCTATCATGGCCTGGAATCGGAACAATGCTCTCTTGGAGGCGGTGGTGCGTAAGCGACATGCAGTACTGACTCTTTCCAATGTTCACAATACCTAAGAACTTGCCATTAATATCCCAGCGCAACACATTTTTCTTGTTAAATGTGATCAGCAGCTCACGCTCGTTTAGCACAACGATATTGTTCAAATATTGCACTGTAGAATCAAGTGGTCTTCTCGTTTTCTTTTTGAAAGAGGTTAAATAAAGTTGTCTTGATGCCTCTACCATTGACAGGTCAATCCGATACTTGATGGCCCAGATTTCAGCCTGGTAATCCTGCATCACCCAGACATCCATAGAAGACCTTTCAGTCAAGCGGCCCCAGAAAGCAAGCGTTTCCTCCATGTCGAACAACCTCTAGTAACAGTATGGCTGGGAATGGATGGGACCATGCATCCACCGAAATGACTCCGCTTCTGTGTCAAACACAATAATGTTTCCGCCACCTCCAGTAATGTTGCCGTAACTGTAAAGACCCCAGTGCAGGCTGCCATGGTGGTGGACTGGTGGTGAACTGCCGGATGAAGTGCACAGCTTGCTCAGTAAATCCTGTTCCGCTGAAGGTGATGAGAGTGTTGACATTCTGACTCTGACGTGCCTCGGCCTGTCGGATCCCACCGTGAGGACGTATAAGCTGGATTTAGACAAGTGCTCTGGCCATGAGACCCAGAGCACCCTATACTCTTCAGTTGAATGGTGGCAGTAGAAACCGGCTATGGTGTTGTACTCCCTCTCAGGCCTCAGCAGGAGAGCACACTTGCGGATGACTGGGTTGTAGGTGTAGAACGTGTATCCCTGAGAGACGATAAGGAAGCCATCACAAGCGCCTCTGACGCGATTTTGGGAAAGTGGCTTGTAGCCCGGGAGGAAAGGCCAGAGCTGCTGATGGTGGAGGGCTTTCACGGCACCGGCATCACGGAGAACAACGAGGTTGGCCGGTCGCCCTTGACCATCGACAATGGGGAGCAACGGCTGGCAGCGACGGTGCTCGAGCATGAATGCAGGCGTGGATGTCACGCTGCGTCATGACTTTCTGACGGCACGGCAGCGGCCAACGTCCTTGAGTGGCAACCTAATGAGTATCTTGTCAACCTAATCCCGCCCATCCAGTGATATGAGGATTTGTGCTGGTCACTGTACATGTCAGAGGTGTTGCAGCATTGGAGTAATTAGAATAGCTGCTTTAAGGGGACAAAGAGCGACGGGAGGGGGAGCTACTAGCATGCAGAGAAAGGTCTTGCAGGTCTAGGTATGTCAGGAATCATTGGGGTCCATGTGATGAATGAAAAGACATCAGACTGCCGCTGCATGCGCCCGTGGCACAAGAGATTCCCAGTCGGCCACATGTTGCTCAGCTTGATTACTCTCTGACGTCGTGGGCACACATGGACAGGCCCCACCTGTCATTATCCTTCCAATATCCTATGGGTTGTGCTTCTGACTCAGGTTTAGCTCCACCGTCCCAGCCTCACGTAATCCGTTTCCACTATTTTTATATTAGTAGAAGGGAGATGAAATGTCTACAACTTAATGGACATATCAGACTAAGTCTGAACAGTTGCTGTGTGAATATTTTCATCAAAGCTATGGCCAAGAGGTATGATTATGCTTTAGGCTGCCAAAATGTATCAGAGGAGTACTTTTTTATTTACAATGGGTCCGATATGTCATGTCCACGTCTCTACTCGGGGAATCAAACCTAGCACAGTGAAAGCCTAGGCACAACTCCATTTGAATCGTGACCGACCGCCGGGTTTAGCAAACAGTATGCCTGCTAATAGCCTGCTAGCTACAGTATATCACACATACCCAAATGAGCTGGATCCTGGACCAACGGTCATGATAAGGAGGTGCCTAGGCACCCGGGTGCTACAAATCCATTATCATCTTGTCAACTATTTCCTCGGGCAGGTCCTCAAGCAGGGTTGCACCTCTCTTGCCGGGCATCGTAGTGCTCCATCGAGTCCGGTCAGCTGAAAATAAGCGACAAGCTTTAGTCCTCCGCCCACACGGCTAGCTCCTTGAGAGGGTAGCATCTTAATATCAAGAAGACAGGCAAGTAAACTGGTAGAAAGCTTAGCTCTTGCATTGAATAGTGATGGCAATTACAGGGGTGTTTATACAAGACTTGACACAAGTGCAAAATGCTGTACCTGGAGAGCTGCTGCTACCAACTCAAGACTTGGGTGTCTCTACTGGAAACAACCTGATGATAACTAGCGAAAACAGAGAGAGTGGGTGAGCGAGGAAAAATTAGGGTGGGGAATTTCCGGTCGCAGGAGGAGATTTGACTCGGCTCAGTCCTCTTTTTTTCGGCTCTCTTCTTTCCTCCGCTCCAAACTGGGCCTGTGTTTAGGCCTTCCTAAGAGCAACTCCAAAACTTCCCCGGAAAAACTTTCTCCTAAAACTGATTTATTTTGGTCTTTTCGTAAAAGTTAGGAAAAGTTTTCTGGAAGCAATTTTTGGAACTTTCTCTAAATTCATTTTTTATTTTATTTTTAATTACACAGAAAATAGACAATTGGCTTGGACTCGCCAGTAGTGACACACATGACGGTGGGCTTTGCGGTGGCCCCGTCGAGGGGCGGCGGTGGCATGGGCGTGGCGGCAGGTGACGGCGGCATAGGTGTGGACGACGGCGGTGTTCCGGCGGGAGGCGGTGGATGGCCGTGGCAGTGTTCCGTCGGCATTTACGGATAGTTGGGGCCAAAAAAAAGCCTCTCTAGCTGTACCCATAAAGTGGCCATAACTACGGGAAGATGATCGTCCCATAAATCCGAGGGGAGAAAAAAAATGTCATTTTTACGAAATCTTGTGTAAAAGTTATGGCTACTTTACAGGAGCTGTTGGAGAGGGTTTTTTGCTCCAACTGCACATAAATGCTGATTTTGATGGGATACGGGAGCCGTTGGAGTTGCTCTAAAACCGGCCGGAAAAAAGCCAAATGGGTTGGCCGACTAGGCTTGTGGGAGGGCACATGTTTGATCACTATTCCACGACCTACGCGGGGAATAGAGGACACTCCTATGTCTCGGTTAAATGTGAGACCAGATTGGGCCGGCCTGAGGGGACATAGGCCTTCAACGCCTTTTTCTTCTTTGTTTTTTTATGTTTGTTGCATTTTATTATTGTTTACTTTTTTCCTTCTTTTTCTTGTGTTTTGAAACATTCTAAATATATCAATTACAAAAGTGGCTTTATATAGAAAAGTTAAAAAATGTATCTAATGCATATCAAAATTGTATAATGTGTATGAAAAAATAGACATCAAAACATATATATGAACAAAATGTTAATAATGTATTTGAGAAATGTGAAATATATACATAAAAAAGTTAATGATGTATACAAAAAATGTACAATGTTTATGAGAAAGTATATGTTTAAAAAATGTTGATCATGTATCTGCAAAATGTTAGCATATAAATAAAAATGTTCTTGATGTATACAGAAAATGTATAATGTTATGCAAAAAAGTAGACATGAAAAATATTCTTTTCAAAATATTTAATCATGTATTTGGAAAATCTCAAACGTGTATATAAAATATTTATGATATAAAAAATGTACAATGTGTATGGATAAAATAACGTAAAAAATATAAGTCTTACAAAAATGTTAATTATGTGTATGGATCGGTCAACCCAGTGTACTTCATGCATGATGCACCCAAAAACATACCCTCCGGGTTTCTGCACATAACGCTAAAAGACCCATCATTCAGATCTCTGGAAACCACACCATCAACTCTCAATTTTACCACTCCAGACGCCGGGGGAATCTACCGTGTTCTGGTTCGAGGTGGGACTGCTGCTACCTGTCGTGGTGGCTGCGGTGGCTTACAATCTTTCAGCTCACGAAGATACTTTATGATGAAATTGTGTGTCGACATAGGACTTTGGAAAATGTTTTCATGGATAGCTTGGCGTCTCGCATACCAGATCGCCCGCAAAGTCACCAGAACCTAAGTGACAGCGGAGCTCGATAGTGTGGGCTGGGCCAAGGAAACGGCCTGCAAGCCCACCTCGTACCCAAAGGCCGGGACGGCGGCACCTTGAAATACCTCCGCCTTGGCGCCCAGCGTAACCGCCCCAACAAACAGCTTTCCTCGCCGGAGTCCCCAACAAACCAAGAACCCCTCGCCCTCCCTCCACCGCCACCGCGCAGCAGCCCACCGCCTCCGCCCTCCAGCGCCGGCGACCGATGGACTTGTTCCACGACAGGCACCACGTGCGGCTGCGGAGCCGCGTGCACCGCACCTACCTCCACGCCGCCGAGGACGGGGAGAGCGTCACCCTCAGCCAGCTCCACGCCTCCATGACAGCGGTGTGGGCGGTGCACATCTACAACGGCGACAACTGTCCGTACCTGCTCCTCCACAGCGCGGCCTACGGCCGCTACCTCGCCGCCACGGCCACGCCGGCGAGGCTCGGCCACCGGGGCCTCCGCGCGGAGCTGCGCGACTACGACCAGCCGGGTGTGGAGGCCTTCATGTGGCAAGCCGTGGATTCGGGCTGCGGGGACGACGTCGTCCTGCTCCGCAACGTCGGCGGCCGCTACCT
Organism: Triticum urartu; assembly: GCF_003073215.2. Taxonomy (NCBI): domain Eukaryota; kingdom Viridiplantae; phylum Streptophyta; class Magnoliopsida; order Poales; family Poaceae; genus Triticum; species Triticum urartu. The sequence continues at coordinate 34,533,770 of NC_053023.1, read as the reverse complement.
CCGCGCCAACGGCAGGTACCTCCCCTGGAACTCCACCGGCGTCAGCGTCGACGACAACGCCAGCTCCATGATGTACTACTGGGTCGTCGAGCCCATCCCCGCCAGAGAGGACATGCCAGCCCTTCCTGCCCCGCCTCCGGTGAGTTTGCCATGACCGACCCGCTTCTTGATACCTCTTCTTGTTGAATTGCTTTCGGCGATTCAGCGAATTCTTCTTGAACTCCTGAACATAACCATCTTTGTGATTCTGTTCCATCTTTGTGATTCAACTGCAGAATCCACCATACCTCCTCGGGGTCATCCACGTGGAGCCGGCACGGCTGATCCGGTTCGTGCGAGCGCTGGACAACGGGCACTACCCCGAGGACCCCGAGCACGAAGCCTGGCGCCAGTTCTGGTTCAGGGGGAGGTCCGCGTTTCGCCTGAGGGACGACCTGCGGTTCCTCGTCGGCGCCGGCGTGTACTACCGGAACATCGCCATGTGCGTCCGAGCGGGTCGCTACGGGAGGCTGACCCCGCTCGTCGTCGACCTGCCCGACGGCGGCCATGGCGAGACCCTCGAGATTGTCCTCATCCGGGCCGAGACCCCTGGTGAGTGAGAGCCTCTCTCCATGCCCCAACTTCCTAAAGTACAGTATCTCCTAACGGTGACAAGAACTGAAGACCGATGGTCTTTGGTTGAGTTTTGTACACATATATATTTTTGGGTTTAATTTAGTGGGGTGTTAATCTACTTGTCTTACTGAAGCTGTTACTGAAATTTTCTAGTCTGAATCTGTTGAAGTCTGAAACTGTTAGGTGTTAAAACAGTTCACTGAAATTGTTGTAGTCTGAAAAATAGTTAACTGAATCTGTTGAAGTCTGAAACTGCTAGGTGTTGGGAATTGTCTGCAACTGCTGTAATCTTGTTGGTATGTAAAATATGATATGTTATTGGGGGAATAAATCATTATCGAACTTGAAACACCAACTCAGTTGATTCGTTTGATTTAGCCAATTTTACTCGCGTTTGATTTAACCAATAAATCTCGCACCTGAGCTTTATTCAGGTTTTGTACATGAGCTGCAACCTTGGTCTTGTTATTCCTTTTATTTTCTAACCTGATCGTGCTTGGAAAAAGGATATTATGATTCGTTTTGCTATGACTTGGAAAAAGGTGAAAGTAGTTGGATGAAAATAGTAGATGCCATGTTAATTTATCAAAGCTAGTTGCACATTTCTGCCCTTGATTCAGATAATCCAGTTCATCGATTTCATAGTATAGATTATGGTAGCTGCAAAGCCAAATCGAGTTCATTTTACCTTTGCAGAGAAGATACTTATTTTCTAACCTATGAATAAAATTCAGGTAGTATCTTACAATAATGCATAAAATCTTTAGTTCCTTGCACATTATATTGTTTCAGTTTTTTTCTTCTTGATGTTGTTATTGATTGTTGGTCTCCCACCTAATTGGCTCATAATTTCTGCTAATTCAGCCTACAATGGGCTGCGACACCCAGATGTCAACGCGGAGTAGAGGAAGATGGGAGCGGGAGCCCTGAAAGTACACCTGTCCACAAGTTTCGCCGCCTCGACCACAGCAGAATTTGACGCCTACTTTTGCATAGATAGATAGATATAGGTTCAGAAAACTCTTTCGTTTCTTCTGCTTGCAAAACATGCTTCGTTCTGGATTCAGAACTGCCTATAGTGTTGCTTCCAATGGCTGAGCAATTTGTAGGTCGTTGCATGTCGCTCTTTTGACATTCATCTCTGAGATGTGATTTCTGGTGTGCTTCGTAGAAGAAGCATTTCACTGTAGGGTTTATTGCAGTGAGTTGACATTCCTGCAATATTTTGAGATCATACATTTCGCGTCACTGGAAAATGCAGTGGTTTTGACAATGAGTTAATGGTCCTGCATTCATTTTAGACAAATTGATCGTGTTTAGTGGGTTTTTCCTGAGAGCTATTGATCGTGTTTTTAGTTGTGCTGCCTTGCCTTGGGTGTTTAGAGTCCTTAATTCCTGACCTGCACAAGTGCACATACCAGGAAGAACTGTGGCCATGAGTAAAGCGAAAAGGCCTTATGACAGAGCTGTACGAAGCTTTTAAGAAGAAGAAGAAAAAAATGGTGGTAGCACACTGGAACTTCCCATAGATTCATACAAGTTTTTCGAGAAAACGCAAAGACTTTGCGTTTCTTTTCATTGAAAAGTGGGGGAGCACTTTATATGTCTCCTAGGAGGTGATTTGCAGGTTATGTTACAATGATCTTAGTGTCCATCCCAGGTGTTGGGGATCACCAATCGAAGGCTTGAAGCCCAGCCTGAGCCCATAATGCGGCCTGTGCTTTTATGTGCTCTGTTGGTTGATCCCCTTCCAAGACACAAGCGTTTCGTTGCTTCCAGATCATCCATCCCGTCAGAAGCGTTGCGGATGCCAGCCCCTTGTGAAGTGCCACCAGTCGGAGATGGAAGCGTCCCGGTCAGGTGGCCTGCACGTCATCCTCAGCCAGGCAAGGATATCATGCCACACTTGCCTTGAGAAGGGGCATGTGGCAAGCAGGTGTTGCATCGTCTCTGGTTCCTGATCGCAAAGGACGCAACGGGGGTGGTGCTGCAGGCCATGGCGTTGTAGTCTCTCGGCAGTCCAGCATCTGTCCAGCTAGCTTCATACAAGTTTGCCAGATCATATGCAGCCATGCCATCGATATCACAGCGGAGCGAAAAGCGTTTTTCATACTCCCTCCGGTCCTTTTTACTCTGCATATTAGAATTCTCTGGAGTCAAACTTCACAAAGTTTGACCGTATTTATATGAAAAAATATCAACATCTGCCATGCTAAAGTTATACAATATGAAACTTTAAGTCATAACACATCTAGTGGTATTGATTTCAGATTGTGAATGTTGGCACTTTTTTCTACAAAGTTGGTCAAACTTTACGAGGCTTGACTTCAGTGAAATCTTATATGCGAACTAAAAAGAACCGAAGGGAGTACACAACAACATCACTCATGCAAAACCCTCACACACAGGAGGGACAAACTCAATCTTTCTTTTATTGACAGACACTGAAAACAAGAACAACTTATTCATGGTGTAGTCTGTCAGGCTACTGAACATGCTTGAGTACCCGATTTCTCATGAGATCTGTCGGGATCAGCAGATGCAAAGATTGTATGCTCGATGCTTTGGATTTACTTATGGACTGTGACCATACGTGCTGCCTTTCTGGGACCTGAGATTAATGCTTAGAAAAGGACCGGAGCAGGACACAAACAATTTAATGCAGCTAAGCTACTAGAATCTAGAATTCAACAAAGCAGTCTGCCAAGATTGCAAAGCTATATTTGTAGTGATAAAAAAAATTTATAGTTCGGAAGGAACAAGTATGTATGCTGTATGTATGCAATTGAAAATCATGAAATGTATTGGAAGCATGCATATATGCAAGTCATAATTATGCAATACATATGCAAATGTCATGTCCTGTTCTTGCCTGTGTGCAGGCCGTAGCATGCGAAATTTTACACAGAACATATATGCAAGCTTTGTGTGCATCAAGCAAGTAAGAGAATCTGAATGCATTCAGAATCCGTTGGCAAAACATACTTATGAAAGTGTTCGCACACGAACACGTCACCGTGTACCCTCGACGCCGGGGGTGATGCACCGCAGCTCACGTCGAAGGAGACCCGTCCGGAAGCGCGGTACGCAAGCAATCCGGCGGGTGCTTTTGAGGACCCGAAACCCCACACGCCCGGGAGGGACCCCGTCAGGGCGCGGCGCGGCTATGGGCTGCCCTAGGTCGACCTGATTGCCCCTAGGGCCTCGAGGTTCGCTGCCCTGCAAACGAAGAACGAACGAAGACGGGAAGAAGAAGAACAAGGGAGAGAGATAAAGGTAAAGGTAAAAAGTGATAGATGATTTGATCGATTGTGTGTTGTTCAATCGGCCATCACCCCTTGAGTATATAAGAGGTGGCTGGACTTCCCGTGCAAGGAAAAGGCTTCAATTCACGTCCAAAACCCTAGTCCAATTGGGATTTGTTTGGTCCGAACTTTCCAAAACTGTTCGGTAAAATCTGGCTGCATGTTGTGGGCCATGTTCGGGGGAGTAAACGATCTCGGATGGAAACGAGCCCAAAAGCAATCTTAACCGTTTCGACGAGACGAACAACTTTCATGTTGAACATTTTTTGATCTGAGGCCATCTTGAGGGGGTTTTCGGCTGTTTTCCGAAGTCTGCAGCAGCCAAATTCAAAACCCGGACTAACATACCCGGAGTGTCCGGTTATCCACATAGAAAATCAAAACCCGGATGGTTGTCCCCGGAGTGTCCGGCCATCCAGTGCAGCAGTGCCTTGTACTGGCTGTAACTTTTGCATACGACCTCGGATTAAGACGATTTTTATATCAAAATCATCCGTTTCGACGAGACGCACAACTTTTATGTTGAAACTTTTTCCATTTGGAGTCATCTTAATTGAGTTTCAAGCCATTCTTTAATCTGGTGTCATCATGAACATCTCTGAATTTGTTATAACTTTTGCATCCAGACTCTGTTTTAGACTACTTTCATATCCATCTTGATCTTCTCAAAGAAAGCCATATCATGGTGAGTTTCAATCATAAGTTTGAATTAATCTTGACATAGATTAAAGCAACTTTTACGATTGTGCCACTTTTGAGCGTCAACACATGCCCCCCTATTTTTCGGCAAAGCTAGCGTGCCAAAAAATAACTTGTACCATGTTTGTTTTAAGGACGATGTCAACACTCCATCGGCCATTTATATGCTTAGGGCGATAATTATATATCGGCCATTATTGTTTTTGAACCCTTGCTGCAAACTTGGGAGAAACCTTCTCAACTTCATTAACAATCCGATGATAAAGTTCCATAGATATGTCATATATGTCTCAAGGTCATCCTCCGAACCGTATTGTTCACCCTTTTGCTAGGATTTTGTAGATAATCAACAATAAACTCTCTCCAATCCTTACTTTCACCTGCATCAAAATTCATTAGTGGCCGAAGCTGTGGGCTTCGGTTCGGCCTTATGTTGACAAGACCTAGCACTATTGATAGAAATGCAATACATCATGGTTAACATAGTAGCCGGATGCTTGCTGTGCCAACTCTTTCGAATTGTCATGTCTAGATATATGAACAATTTTAAAGCAAGCCAAGGTAAATCTTGCATCTAGACATACCAAAAGATAAGCTATAAGTGATTTGTCAAAACATTGATAATCCTCGGATATTTGTTGCACTACTAACAACGAATCATCGGAAGCCTCAATATGTATAGCACCTATAGCAAGGCAAAGCTCCAATCCGAATGACAATGCATATTCGGCTTTGATCATTTGTGCATAAATATTTTAAGCGGCACGAGACTTCACAAAATAGCACCATAAGGAGATATATAAACAATACCAACACCTTGGCCATTGATACAATTTTAACCATCACAAGTAACCTCCATGGTACTAGAAAGACTAGGACAATATCAATGAACATGTACTTTGTTTTGGTCTCCAATTGAACTAAGGACGATGTTAGGATACTACATCGGCCATGCTTTGACATATTCTTAGGGCGATAGATAACTATCGGCCATTACCATGAGGTCCATGTAGAATTCACCCACCAAAGTATGTATAGCCGAAATAAACAAATGAAATAGCAATAAAATATTTCGGCCCCTTTGTATTAGCAACAAAAATGTAACTAACCAAATGTATAGTGATTTGGTAATACCCTGTCATGATATAGAAAATTATGTTGCATCCATGGAGGGTAATTGATCATACCTATGGATGAATTCCATGGCAAAGGCATGAATGGTATGGTTGAAGAATATGGATGATGTGCTAACCGAAGATTTTGATATTGTGATGCGCACCTTCGGCTTAATTGTTTGTTACTTTCATTCTTCTGTTTCTTCACTTTTGTAACAGTTGTTGCAATAGAAGGTTGCACATCATTTTTATTTTGACTGCTCCTCTTGGGAACCCATGCCATGCTCCTTTCTTCAAGTTCTTGTGCACTAAGTTTTTGTAATTTCTTGTTTTGCCAATACGATAAGCCGAGCGGGCATCTCGGCTTTGATTCTGTTTTGACCAATGGCAATTCCTTTTTGGCCTTGTGCACCCTCAACTTCTTTTCTTCAGATTTGGCACTCTGATTTTTATTAATTGGTTGCTTCACTTCTTTGCCTTTTGTAGCCAATGTCAACACTTTAATTGGCTCCTTTTCATTTGAGATCAAATCTGGAGTTGCACTCTTACGACCATCTCTTTTAACACGGTAAACTTGGTTGACCACCTCTTTCTTCTTCCTTGAGCTCTGGACCGATTCCTTATGATTGAAACGGTCTTTAACATGTGATTATTCAAATGTTGATCTTCTCGGAGCTGCATACTATTGGTGAGATGGTTTAAAATAAGATGGAGAATGTGCCCTTGTATCGTACCTGTCCTGTGATGGATATGAATCTACATGAGCATAGGGAGGCATCCACGCCATTGGCATTGGCGGCCCAAAATAATGATATGAATATGTTGCATTGAAATTCTCACTTTGCCAATACCAATCCTCATATTTGTGCCTTGGGGTGATCTTGGTTTCTTTGCATGATTTGGCCGATAAGTATTCTTCTCTTCACTCTTCTTTTGATATTTATCCAATAGTTCAACGAAGGAGATTTTTGATCTCTTACACTTGCGCTTATTTCGGCCTTTGTTTTCTTTTGGTTTGCTTTCGTCGATCATTGGATTTGCTTGCTGCCCCCAGTCCTTGGCGTCTCCATTGTAGCTTCGATGGAACTCTCGCCCTCAAGATTATGTTCATTATGCTCTTCAACAACTTCTTTACTTGAAAGCTTGATCCCATCACCTGCAGTTTTTACCTTCTCTTTAAATGGATCGGCTTGAAGCAGCCGATGCAAAAACTTTTTGCCATCGGGACCAATCGGAATAGACTGGTCATCTCTTGGTATTTCAACAAACTTCAGTCGTCCTTTTTCAATGGCCGATTTAACTATTTGACGAAACATGTTGCAATCCTTAAAATTATGCTTGGACGAATCATGCAACTTACAATACATATGTCCCTGGACAGATGGCTCAACATGGTGATCAAGAATTCTAATATAATTATTTCCCAACAACAAATCAAAGATTTGATCACACATATTGGAATTGAAGGTAATTTTTTATTTTCTAGCCGATCTTCTTGTGAGAACGGCTTTGGAGTTAAGCAAACGAACGGTTCAAATTTTGCATCACCCCATTCGGCTATGCATTGTGTTTTCCACTCTATCTCCGATGTCTTTTGATAAGATATTATATTAGCATCGGTTTTCTCAATAGAATTTAACCTTGGCTTTAAATTTCTGAAACGAAGATATTTAGAACATACATGTCTCAGTTGAGACCAAGCGCAAGCCAAGTACGAAATAAGCAAAGCTACCCAACTAGATATGAACCTTATATAAAGCAATGGGGAAAGCTTTGGCTGTAACAATAAGTCATTATCGGTCTTTATAAATGGCGCAATGGGTTGACCAATATGTTCCATAACAATTTTATTGCTAACAAGTAAATTACCCTTCTTCATTGGTCTTTCAAAATTACTTAATAGGATTTTTCTGATGGATGCATCAACAATAAAGTTTTAACCAAATCTGAAAATAGGTAAATTACTTGCTAAACATACCTCTTCAAATATGTTGAGAGAGCATGATAGTGGTGTGGCTTGAACAATATCTTGCTTCATCTTTGGGTGGCTCCCCAACGCCTCTTCATCATCTTTTTCTTTATTCCTTGAATCATTACCTTGAAGATCCTTATCAGCCGAACTTTGTTTGGCTACTTGCTCTTGTCCTTGAGGCTTGTCAATTTCTATGGCACGGAACTCATAGGGCAGGAAGTAGGTTCCATTAACTTCAGAAAAATCAAGCACAGTTGTTTTGCTATGCTTGCCATGCCCTTTCTCAATAATGCTTGCCTCTTTGGATTTGATGGATTCAGAATATATACTACTTGATTCGGCTTTTTCAACCGAAGCACTTTCAAGTTCCGAATCATCCTTCTTTTCATTGATACTACCAATTGGCAAACCTTCTTTTATCTGAGCCAATTATTTTTCTATTTGTTTCTGACGGCGAGCGGCAAAGTTGGCTTTAAGCTTTTTCTCAATTTCAGCCCACTCCGGATACGATTGCCCCCCAATGCTTTTAGATTCTTTCGGCAATGACACATGGTTGTTGCCGAAATTTTGCAATAGTGGGGGTGTATAATATGATGTAGTACTAGGTGAAGGCATATGCATTGTTGTAAAACCATATTTTTGCTTGCCAATTTTATCAATTGGCAAAGATTCATCTTCTTGCAAAACTCTAGCTTTTATTGCGGCATAATCAGGAAATAGCCCCTTTTCATGTTGTTCAAGGCAAAGAGCACTAATCCTCTTATTTTGGGCTAAACTCTTCAATGCAGCCACCACTACCTCATCTTCTACAGTTGTGTATGGTGCTGAAAAATTATTGTCATAAGGTGTAGCATATGACGGTTGGGAATAACTGGCCGAATAGCTAGTAGTAGCATGGCCAATTCTCTCGTTCATCGGCATGGTTGGATTAGTATATTGCACATTACTTGCCGATGAATAAAAGGGTGAAACACTTTCTTGCATGGCATTGGAAATCCTAACATGAGGTGTTTCAAATTTATTAACCAAACTCACCATGTTGTTCATCGGCATATCAATTTGTGGGGTTGCCGATGCATGAGAGTTGGGATACATATGATGCATGTTACTAGTATCATAAAAAGTTGAAGCATGTAAATTACTCTGAATCGGCCTATGCACGTAATTAGATGCATGATTGAACAAAGTAGGGCTGGCCGATAGAGTATACTCATTGAACGATCTAGTAACACCATATGAATTATTTGCATCTACAGTAGGGAATTGGGTATTCATATTATCTTTGTAGATTGCAAACCCTAGATGACGATCTCATTGTAGCAAGAACGGGCTGGAGACCGTTCAAAGCTTTCCCCAGCGGAGTCGCCAAAAAGTGTGTTCGCACACGAACACGTCACCGTGTACCCTCGACGCCGGGGTGATGCACCGCAGCTCACGTCGAAGGAGACCCGTCCGGAAGCGCAGTACGCAAGCAATCCGGCGGGTGCTTTTGAGGATCCGAAACCCCACACGCCCGGGAGGGACCTTGTCAGGGCGCGCGGCGGCTATGGGCTGCCCTAGGTCGACCTGATCGCTCCTAGGGCCTCGAGGTTCGCCGCCCTGCAAACGAAGAACGGACGAAGAACGGGAAGAAGAAGAACAAGGGAGAGAGATAAAGGTAAAGATAAAAAGTGGTAGATGATTTGATCGATTGTGTGTTGTTCAATCGGCCATCACCCGTTGAGTATATAAGAGGCGGCTGGACTTTCCGTGCAAGGAAAAGGCTTCAATTCACGTCCAAAACCCTAGTCCAATTGGGATTTGTTTGGTCCGAACTTTCCAAAACTGTTCGGTAAAATCTGGCTGCATGTTGTGGGCCATGTTCGGGGGAGTAAACGATCTCGGATGGAAACGAGCCCAAAAGCAATCTTGACCGCTTCGACGAGACGAACAACTTTCATGTTGAACGTTTTTTGATCTGAGGCCATCTTGAGGGGGTTTTCGGCTGTTTTCCGAAGTCTGCAGCAGCCAAATTCAAAACCCGGACTAACATACCCGGAGTGTCCGGTCATCCACATAGAAAATCAAAACCCGGATGGTTGTCCCCAGAGTGTCCGGCCATCCAGTGCAGCAGCGCCTTGTACTGGCTATAACTTTTGCATACGACCTCGGATTAAGACAATTTTTATATCAAAATCATCTGTTTCGACGAGATGCACAACTTTCATGTTGAAACTTTTTCCATTGGAGTCATCTTAATTGGGTTTCAAGCCATTCTTTAATCTGGTGTCACCATGAACATCTCTGAACTTGTCATAACTTTTGCATCCGGACTCCGTTTTAGACCACTTTCATATCCATCTTGATCTTCTCAAAGAAAGCCATATCATGGTGACTTCCAATCATAAGTTTGAATTAATCTTAACATAGATTAAAACAACTTTTACGATTGTGCCACTTTTGAGCGTCAACAGAAAGTTAGAATTTTAATTGGAAGCACTTAATGTTTGCCCACGATCCTGGTCGTGATGCTTCGGTGAGCTTAAAACCAGAACATAAACAAAGTCGCAAATCTTGGTGTTCATCTCACGGTCCAGTAAAATGTTACTGGCTTTCAGGTCTGTATTACTCTCAAGCGAGAGGGCTTGTGCAAGTAGAGAAGTCCGTGTGTGATCCCATTGATTATATGGAAGCGCTGCTCCCAGCTCAGCATTGGCCGACCCTTTCGCACTAGGAAAAAGTAATTTGATGCTTTAGCTTGTGTGAGAGTTCCTTTAGGCTCTAGCCCGTAAGAAATCCTTATGGCTCCTTAATTACTACAGTACATTCAAGCAAAAGGAAGGCGGGCTCGAATGTGTAACCAGTGGCAACCAAAGTGCATCGTGTGTTTTCCAAATTTTGGTTTCCTCCAGTGTCTCAGACATTCAAATCGCACAAATATTTGTATGAACATGAGCTAAGTCCAATGACGAACCGAAGTCTTAAATGGTACTCATCTTGTATGCATGTCTAGAACAGGGGTGCCATGTCTTTCAATTACCCGTGACATATCTACTCACTATATGTAGAGAAAGAAGTTTTTTTTTTGGCATCTCATTTTTATGAGCTTCTCTTTCATTCTTCATATGATTAAGTGTTCACATATGTTTTGTAAGCTCTGCAAGTTCATAGGTTTCTCCTTTTCTTCTTCTTCATTTGTTGTTTTCTAACAAATGGTGAATTTTATTAACTCAAAATGAAGCATCAAAAGGATATCAAAACAATGAGCACACACCCGACCTCTGCATAAGTAGGATGGAGTAAAAAACAAAAGAACCTCTGAAATGCCAATTCCGGATGCTCCGACAATCCCACGCCGTCCTCATGCTCCGTCGTTCTTGGCTGTGCCGCAGCATCCGTTGGCAAAACATACTCATCGCTGCCGTCGGATTTAAAGATCCAAGATCCTTTGTTCCGCCACGACAATCACCTAAGCTGTGCAAGACCATGTTGTCTCTTTCTTGGACCCCGTAAACAAATGGTCAAGGACCATCATACCACCTGAAGTGAAGTGAATAAGAGTCGGTTTCAAAAGCACAACCATGCCTTGATCGCCTGCTGAGCTTAATTTTCTTGCCCCGCATTACACCATTGTAACACAGGCATTTCTCTCAGCAATGTCCTGCCAAAGGGGAAACAAAACCTAGAGAATTAGAAAAAGGTTTTTTTTTCAAGTGCGAAGACATCAGTCCTTGGAATTCAACATCTGCAGGCTCATTACTTCAGTTTGATGCTGGTCCACAACAGCATACACCTTCTCTGCTAGGCAAAACGAAAGAGTGAAAAAAATGCCATCAATTCACACATAGTAATATTTTTGCTCACCAGGTTTATCGTACTCATGAGTACCAGTGTTGCGCGGATTCTACCAAGTTACTAAATTTCATGAACGCTGTCCCCCAAACTTTGTTGAAGAACTTGGAGAAAATGCGATCTCAGAAATGGCTTGTACCGTCAATGTCATGCACAATGAGCCACACAGAAATGATGATGCGCACTACAATAAAATGTAAATCCAAAGTCCAACAACAACAACAACAACAACAAAGCCTTTAGTCCCAAACAAGTTGGGGTAGGCAGATCCCATCCAGAATCCATCACAAATAAACCATACTACTACGGGTTTTAGTTAAACTACGAGCGAATGAAGAGTGTCAGTTCAATAACCGGACCAAAAGTAAAAACAGCAGCTGCAACCAATCTCAGGCCTCTAACTAGATCTTAGAGGCACCGGCTGCAGGAAGAGCAAACAAGCACATTATAACATCACTGGGTCTTGGAGAACTCCGGGCGGCATGAAACTCGGTTTGATCAACTTCCGGACAACCTTCAGTCTTGTAATTCCTTCGAAAAGAGAGCCATCCAAAGAGCCACCATGAACAGGGTTATCTCACATTGAATCAATGCCGAGAAACCTCTCTGGCACCGAGAAAGGATCGAGTTCCAAACAGCCTCGAAGCTTGCCTCCTTTTTCATTTGTCAGATGGAAGCGAGGGATCTGGTGAGAGAACTTTAAGTACTCATCCTTACATATCGTTTCCACAGATGGCTCTCTTCTAAATACTGTCCTGTGACCATCCACCTTTCTCAACAGCTTAACTTGTATGGACGAGTCCGTATGGGTTAATATCTCCACCAATTCATAGTCACAATTTTTAAAATCACGCGCAGTCCATCCAGCCCTCCAGTCCTTGTAAACGGCCCAGACCTCACGAGGAAGAGGAATAATTTCAAATTCTTTTTCTCTACCAGTTGGTCTACTACATACAGGATGAGAAAATGATTGTGTACCAGTGCAAGTCATAATAGCATCATTTTCACCGGAAACCGTAAAGGTTCCACAGCCAACAGGGCGATCTTCGTTGACCAATCTTTTCTCCTCCTCTCCCCGAGGAGAGACATAAAGCCATATCACTTGTACTTTATTATTCTTGAGATCGACTTTCCTTGTGCCGGCATAGTAATTGGGGAACTTATCTATATCATTGTAGAGAGCCCAGATTTGCCCAGGTTTGAACTTGTCAAGCGATCTCATTTCTGTAAATTCATGGAATTCAGATTCAGCACATTCAAATTCTGCCTGGATAATATCATCAGATTCCTCATAAACATCAGTACTATCTTGTACAGCAGATTCAGTGTAACTGCTTTCAGGTACAACAGAGGCAAAAGCATCTTCCAAGTTAGGGGGAAGCGCATCAGGATCAAGTTCAACAGCTCCTTCTGGAATGCCTTCTCTCTCAGTCCCCTCCATCCAGTGATAAGGGACACAATGTGAAAACCTTAGTGTGTTATCCCGAGTTATCACGTACGGGGTTGCCTCTTTCAACCCCATAAATAAGCTAACAAAGCCTTTTACTTTTACGAGCGGCATGGCCATGATGCTAGTGCTTGTCGTGAAATCAGAGAAAACCTGAACAAGTCCATACTTAAAATCTGTGTGGTTTTCAGCGTCCGAACTCCAGCCAATGTCCCATCCCTTGAAAAGGGCCCAAACTTCACCTTTCTTAGGATATATCTCAAACGAGTTCCTTGTCCTGCTTTTCTCATAGGAAATTATCTGGGAGAAGATCTTAGTTTCTTTAGCTGTGTGTGATGCTCCATGCTTAAAACGTCCACAAGCAACAGGCAGTTCCCCCCGTGACCATGCCACCTCTGCTTTATTTCTGGGATCAAATTCGAGCGAAACAAAGTGTACCTCAAACTTTGGGGCCCTTCTTACCTTTGTAATTCGAGCATAAAATCTTGGCATACAGCATTGACTATCATAGACAGCCCAGATCTGGTTGCGTCTAAACCGACTTACATCTCGAAGTTGGTCGAAGTCAAAAAATTCAGGACATAATACTTTCACTTGCGCGTTGTCAGATTCTTCAGGAACATCCATACCTTCTACAGTAGATGGAGTGTTATGGTCTCTGTTCTCTACCACCGATGACTTTGCAAAGATCCCTGCGTTCATGCATGTAGCATGCTGCCTCTCCCCAACCCCTTCAGATTCCTTGTGAGATTTATTTCCTCTGGATGAACCAGCATACGCGGCATCAAATTCTGAGCCTTTTACTGACCTGCTTTGTGAAACAACACAAACAAGAGGCTGCTCCAAGTTAAGGGGAAGCGCAGCAGGATCAAGTTCGAGAGCTCCTTCTGGAATGCCTTCACTTTCAGCTGCACCCATCAAACGGTATGGGATACAATGCGAGAACCATATTGTATCATCCTGCCTTATCAGATATGGAGTAGCCTCTTTAGACTGCATAAATAAGCTAACAAAGACTTTTATCTTGACAAGCGGCATGACAGTGATGCTAGTGCCAGTCGTGAAATCAGAGAGGACCTGAACAACTTCATACTTGTATTTCTTTTGACTCTGAGCATCTGAACTCCAACCAATATCCCATCCCTTCAGAAGGGCCCAAACTTCATCTTTCCTAGGATATATTTCATAAGAGTTCCTTCTACCAGTGAATATCGCATTTACACGATGAGAAAAGGATTTCACGTCAGTGCAAATCAAAATACCATTGGTGGTTGCAACCCTATAGGTTCCACACCCGACAGTTCGATCTCCTATAGATATTTTCTCCAACTCTCCATCGGGACAAACTTCAAGCCATCTTGCTCGTACTTTATTATTCTCCAGTTCAACTTTCTCTATGAAGGCATAGCAGTTGGGATACTTATCTATGTCACTGTAGAGAGCCCAGATCTGCCCAGGTTTGAACTTCTGAAGCAATCTAATTTCTGAAAATACTCCTGCATTTTTCCACACAGATTGCTCTGGACCAGTAGGAACATGTTGGTCAGTTAAAACATGTGCTATAAAGGCCTTCGAGCAATTTTGGCAGCGGACAGTTTTCTGTGCACTTGCATGGTGGTACTGATATTTGGTGTCACAAGCTGGACAGATGGTCCAAAATGTTTGCAGCCTTGCGGAATTTGAGCCCGATAGCTGTTCTTGCTGACATGTATTATGGAGATTCATGGTAGTATGGAATGAGGTATGCTACTTCCAGACAACAGAGAACACGCAATAGAACAAAAAGGTAACTTGTCAACCTGCACCAAACAAACAAAAAATTATGATCAAGAAATTTCATGAGTACATTCTAAAACAGAAGAACAGCATGCGTTTTTTGCTACATAAGGGTGTGTACAATGGTGCTATCTTAGCAATGCCACCTAGGATAATTGCTGAGTTGGAAAAGAGAGAAATGAGAAAAAAAAGGTTTGTCTTCTCCAGCTAAGAGATGATCTCTTAGTAAGGAAGATAAGACAATTCTATCCATTTTACAAGATGTCATCTCTTAGTTACAGATGTTCTAATAATTTTAAACATCCCACAAATTAAGGAGCATGCAAACATTAATTGCTAGAGATGGCACTAAGAGATAATCCACTGCATCATATGTTTCTGTCCTCTCTAAACGACATACATGGTATAAGATAAGACCCTCTTATCGACGATTGTACATGCCTAACAAGCAACCAAAGAACAATGCTCACTATCTTGCGACCCTAACATAACAAAACTAACTCAAAAGGCAGCAATCTCATAATTTTTAGCCACTGTTACCAACATGAAAGACCATTAGGACTAAAAGTGTAATGCATGTGTTTAGACTTCATTAGATAGTCCATAGGCTAAACATGTGACATATCAGTTTCAACAAATATGTGTTGAACTGATCAGAGAGCAATCCGGGCAGGGTTTAATTTCCCAGATTCTAGATAAATCCTGCAAACCCCCAGAAGTGAGTAACAACTTGGTTTTCCAGTAGATTCTGATTAAACATGTCTCTTCATCTTCTCTTTGTATCTTTCCCAGTTGTTTTATTGTCCTTCAAACATTATCCGTTGTGTTTCGAGGAGGAAACCTTTGACAGGTTGGCTACAATACTGGTTTCAAGGTAATTTGCCAAAAAACAAATTAAGCACAATTAAACCTCCACAGTTGGTAACTTGTACTTTGTGCCTTCTTTGGCGCCTAATGCACAACGGCACACAATTGTATGCGTGTTCGAGAAGAAAAAAAGACAACAACAACAACAACTGATAGCTTAGCAAGATTATAAATCGATCCACCCGCTACAAAAGGAAAAATAATAATGTTCATCTTCATCACAGTGACTTCAGTGAGTGGAATACCTTAATACATCAGATTCCTCTTGACTATAAACCCATCTCAAAATGCTCCTCACCCTGCCCCGAGTCATTCCCAGGAGGCGACTCGAGCGGTTCCCAATCCCCTCGCCGCCATCGTGGGTCGTCCTTGCCGGCCAAAGGCCCGGCGTCGGTTGGCAGCGGCGGGACGGTCTCACAGCCAACTCTCCTTTCCTTATCTCTCCCCTCTCTCCCCCTAACCCTAGTATAGGTTGCCTCCGGTGGGGCTTTCCCATCACGCCTCGAAGGTTGGCCGCCTCGAGCGGAGGTGCTCGCGACCAAGAGGGCAAGTGTTGTGCCTCGCCTTGGACTGGGGGCTCATCGACATGCAGCCTGCCTCGGCACAGGGCTGGTGGGGCTCTCCGGCCGATTCGGGGTCGCATCCATGGGGGTTGTGGATGCCGACCACCTCGCTACGTAGTCACGTCCAGGGGCACCGGTGCCTACCTCACCACACCTAGGGCCAGGGGCACCGGCGGCTACCTCACCACACCTAGGGCCAGGGGCACCGACGGCTACCTTGCCCCACCTTGGGCCAAGGACGGGTTGCCCGAGGTGCCCGCGCCGACCCTGCCCAGATTTGGGGCTGTTGAAATGGGTGGTTGGCCATGGCCGCCGTCTTTTGCTTGTGGGTAGTGTGTTCCCATCATCGGGCGGTTTCGCCTTGCTTGGTCTCGTTGCTGGCAGGTGGGGGTCTCCAGAGGGGGTCATCGTATGTCTTCTTTGACGGGCATATCCATGTCGAACAACTGTGAGGCTAGGGAGTGGGGTCACTTGGACATCGGGGCGGCAACTCCAGGTGGTGGTCCATTTGCTTTGCCTTTCAGCGGGTTTCTTGGAGGCGGCGAGTCATGTGGCGGTGGGTGATCTTGTGGTACTAGTGGTGCTTCAACTATGGTGGCTCCCAGATCCTACTCTGGAGGTCTGTTTTGGTGGCGATAGGTCGACCCTTAGGGTGGGTTGGTGCTCGTGATTCCTCCTGTAGCATGGGTGAGAGGCTCTGGGCGAAAACTTGCGCTTCGGCGCCAGCAACGACGATGCTCGTTGGTGTCACGTCCCTCTTGAGGGCGTCATGTGGTCCCTCTCCCTGCGCCTGAGTTCCAGGTGAAAACCCTTGACCATTCTTCGGTCTCGGCAACGGCGACGTGTTGCGTCGTCACTCTCTTGAGGCATTGACGTGGAGTCCAGGATCCTTCCGGTCTTGCCACGTCATTATCTACGGGCAACTTTGGATCCTATCTTGAAGCTTCTTTGTCTCTAGCTTGAGGCGGTCTCGCTTGCCTCCTCATATTTTGCATGGGTCCTTGTTGGCACCACTCGTGGTCCTCGCTATCCGCAGGCAGGAACGACGCTGCATGCTCAAAAGTGGGAGGGCAGGGGGGCCCAACGATAGCTTGGTGTGAGCGGTGCATCGAGGTCCAGCGGTTTTCCAAGGTGGCCCGGTTACTTTTCTTGTTAGCAGTCTAGGTCATGTTGTGCTAGGGTGTGCTTGCTCCTGTACTTTTGCTTTTTACCTTTGATCTGCTTTGTAAGAGGGTCTCCTCATAGCCTTATATCAGTTCCTCGAAATAGGCTCGCGCCCTGCTTTACATATAAAGCACACATCACAGTACATGGTCGAATGATACAAAATTGTGAGGCGACCCTCTTACAAAGCAGATCCTGGGATAACTGGACAACATACATGCACGTGACTACGTTGTTGAGCAATAACACAGTTAGGCTTGCAAACTATGCCATGACATGCCCTAACACATATAAGCTCCATGACAACGCCCTTAGGAGGGGGAACGACACAAAGCGTCGTCGCCGTCGAGTACAAGAAGAACAAGGGCTTTCACCCGGAACCCTGGCATGGAGAGAGGAACCACGACGACGTCCTCAAGAGGAAAGGGGCACTCATGTGTCTCATCGCCGTCAATGCAAAAGAGCGGAGCTTATGCTCGGCAGCTCACCCGTGCTACCATGAGACACCCAAGACACCCGTGATGAGGACAAATCTCCAGATCCAAATCTGGGCGTCTCCACTGTCAATAACGAAGGGGGGCCCGAGTCACCCGCCGTTACACCCCTCGTCGTCCATACGACCAAGAGACATAACCACCACAGTAGCCATGATGCCCACCTTAGAGCCAACCATGTGGACCGTCGTCCCAGAGCCGACGCCCCGGCATCCATGACCCTAGACACCGCCAACTACCCGCTTCACAATGCACCACCCACAATAGGAAGAGTGGAAGGCCTCTCCTTCTACTCCTAGCCCGGCATCAGCCAGCGGGTCCGGGTCGACACCTCCACTGTAGGAGGTATCCACACCCACGCCCCCAGTCGGTCTCGATGGACTGAGGGGGACACAACCCGGTAACTGCCGATGGCTGGCTCCGAACGGGGATCTTGCACCCACATCCGTAGCCATCGGCGCCAATCCGCCAGGCGTCGTAGCAGTGCCACGAGGGTCCAACTCGGACCGACGTCACGAACCCGCGGGCAAAGAAGGCACAACGGGCAAGCTAGCACCATCGTGGACTCGGTCGGCCCCTGTACCTGCACGCCGCAGAATGCCACCCACCGCCACATACCAGATCAGCGCCGCCTGTGGAAGCCAGCCATCAACGACCCAGATCACGCCGACACTAACTCAAGACAGCCGTGCCGCTCCATCGCCACCGTGCCGGGCTCGCGCCATCCCGTTGGAGCCAAACCGGACCAGCACCAACAGCACACGCCCGCCGCACCCTATGCATCTAGCCCTGCACCGCACACCATACTCCCAACGCCAAATCTGGCCAGAAGCTTGCCCGCAGTCACCCGAGGACAACACACTGCACCAGCCCCTGGCCGCCGGACCCCAAGCAGCCTCTGCACTAGAGCGCCATCAGGGAGCATCCACACCAAGGCACCGCCGGCGGGAGCCCTGCGTCGCTAGCGACATCGGCGGCAAGATCTGGCTGAGCCAGAGCGAGCCGACACCACCACCACGAGGGCGCCTCGCGCGCAGCCCTCCACGCCCTGGCTGGGCGCCGGTAGGGGCAGCATGCCTGCAGACCCCGCCACCAGCCACCAGTCACCGCGCCCTGCCACCGGCGCGCCACCATCGCCCGAAGCAGACGCCCCGTGCAAACCTCCAACGCGTGAGGGGAGAGGGAGCCCCGCCGCCACCTACGCCAACCAGGCCGCCACCTGTGTTGCTTTATATATAAAGCGGGGCCGAACCCTTTTTTTTGCTAATACATCATATTTCTCTCTACCTTCTTTCCCAGTTTAGTTATACTGCATATTCTTCATTGTTCAATCATGTATTTCTTGAATGATATAATGCCCATTTCTTGATTCTTTTTGCTGGATAGAAGGAACAGTGAAGCTTTGGTCTCTAACTATTTGCTGAGTCCAGTTTACACCCTCAACTCCAAAACCGCTTAATTTACTTCCACGAATATACAACTGCAAATAACCCCATTAACCTAAATGCCTTGTTTTTCACTGATATCAACATCCTATTAGGCGGTATATGATGAGGTGGTATTGTTGTCAGCTATCGGCTTGGAACAGACACCTGTCAAATTCCAAGTTCGATCTTGTCGTAGTCCAGTTATCACTCCCAAACTACAAATCTGTGCAGTCCACTCATCAGTGACCTGTGTTCTTCAAGCTCCACTGTGAACCTCCCTTAAAAACTTTAAAGCGATTAAAGAACCCACCTCCATTGGCAAAGTAGTTGTCTACATTCTTTTGCACTTAACCTCATCACCAACCACGCCAGCTACTGCTGCTTCTTGCTACTTTCTATAAGTTAGGCAGGTTGAGTGAACAATTCTGATAGTCGATGGATGTAAAATAAATGATTTTGTCATGTAAAATAGAGTTAAAGATACTGCTACTCCGTCCGGGTTTACACGTCCGGCGAGCCAGCAGCCACGTATGATTTTTCAAGGTCACTAGATGTACACGGTTGCTTTCCTCGATCTCACCGCTGGATGTGCGCTTGATTGGTTGGGTCATGCATGCTGTTAGCGGCATGCAAAAATCTTAACAGGCAACTGGCTGCGCGTTGTAAATGCAAAAGCAAACCATGCAGTCAGCTCCATGCAAAACTGCTAGCGATTTGGTTGGCTGTTGCTATTCTCTGAAATTACGCATCGTTGGTCCTTGAGTTTTGGTTAATAGGCCCAATAAACCCGAGTGGAGGGAGTGCAAGCAAGGCCAAAAGGATACTAGATGTCATAATACGCGGACGAATTAAATGCAAAAAAAGAATTTGCAGCAATAAATATTTTCTAACAAGTTTTACAACTTTTTCTTCATATATTTACTACTATGAAGCATAACAATTCACAATGTTTACAGCTTGCAAGAAAGTTTCGATGATACTAAAAGTACATATAACTTCTCTATTTTGTACTGCATCAAACCATAAGCTTTTCAGATCCAGAAAATAGCATGGCAATGTAAAAGATATAAGGCACATATTTAACAAAAGCCTGAATCAAGAGCACATATTTTCTGACAAAGCAATGTGGTTAATAAAGCAAGCCAACGATGTTTCCAATAAGGTGACTTTAAGTTCACTAGCCACGGATTAGTGAAATATTTTTACTATAATCAGTGTCATATTATACAAAGAAAAAAAAAGTGAAGTGAACAATCACAACATAACCGGCTAGGATCTAAACTACAATGAAGGAATCAAAAGAAAACACGACAGATCACTTTATTCAAAAAATACTGGAATCTGAGAGCTTTTGTAATTAAGGTACGACGCTATTAACTAATATCAGAAGGCCCAAGGCAATATCTTGGCATGCAGTGGAATAATATTATGTAGTCATGACTCATGACAAATAAGCAGATGCATAGAAAATAAAATTCTTTAGAATTTAGCCAGCATGTAAATTACAGGAAAATATTGAGCGTGTCCAGTTGTACATGTGTGAACCAAAAATTGATAAAGTTTGTAAACGGACAAAACAAAAGTTCATACTTACCACAGATCATCGTGACAGGCAGGAGAGCATGAGCTTGGTACTGTCTGCAGAAATATTTGTCTCATTAATGTTTGTTTTCAACTTACCACTATGTTCATAATCGTACAAACATAAAAAAAATGCTATGTGCAACCACCAACAATATGATTCTTATTATTATTTGGCTCCTTCTCAATACAAAACAAGGAAAGGAAGCTAAAGGGAAAAATAGAATAGTTCTCAGTATCACTCTTGGTATTTTTCAATAAACAAACGCAAAAGCTTTGCCTTGTATCATTAATTAAGAAGGTTGTTTCCTGATTAATCAGAGGAAAACCTGGCAAAACCTAGAGTCAACTGCTGTTTATTTCTGTCCAAATGTAAAGATAAATAAAAACTATAATTTGATAGCAAAACAAGGAACGCATTCAGTATTCAAGCTAAAAAGGCAACACAACCTTTTTTTCTCAAAAAAATTCCTCTTTTTTGCAATAACAGAGAAAAGGCATTGTACATCTGAAGCCCACTTTCACACTGCAGCGGCATGCTTGCCAAAGGAGGTACCAATCCTTTGGTGCATAGGAGTCCTGCTAAAAGACTAACGACAGAAGAAACTGAGCCCATGGCTACGAGCCTAGTAATCAGCGTGAGGGAGCAACCCAAAATAGCGGGCGAAAGGGAACAGCAGAAGTTCCCCCAAGGCCCCAAACCTTAGCCAATCGAAAAAAAATAATATTCTTGATATCCAAGTCGGTGGTATTCTGGCGTTCATCAGCTCCAAACCCCAGTGGATTGAATCTGAATTTGCCCCAAAGTTCATCAGTAAAGATGTACGCTATTCCGTCGCAAACAAAAAAGGGAAACACTAATGAGCTGACGTACCTTCAGCAGCACATACTTACCACTACGGTCATAATCGTCCAAACTTCAAAAATAAATGCTACATGGAACCACCAACCAATATGATTCTTACTGCTATTTTGCTCCATCTCAATACAGAAAGGAGACGAGGCTAAAAATAGAACAGTTTTCAATGTTGATATTTTTCAGGAAACAAAGGCAAAAGCTTTGCCTTGCGTCATTAATTAAGAAGGTTGTTCCCGGATTAATCAGAGGAAACCCAGGCAAAACCTAGAATCAGCTTCTGTTTGTTTCTGTCGAAATGAACAGCGAAATAAAAACTCTAATTCAACAACGAAATAATGAATGCATTGAATATTCAAGCTAGGATAACACTACAAAAGTATTTCCCCCCTTTTTTTGCTCAAAAAATGTTTTCACTGTTTGCTGCTATAGAAATTCCCCACTTCCGCACTGCACAGGGCCGGTCCTGAGATTTCGGGGGCCCAGGGCAAGAAAACGCAGAGGGGCCCAAAGGCCACATTTTTTTGATTTGAAGTGCAAATAAGAACTCAATTCACTATAATTTGTGGTTTCTTATCACCTCAACTATCCAAAAAATGTGGTCATAGACATTGTGAAACTTGGTCGCTCTTGTCAATCTACACATTTTTTTGTATTAGGTGAATTAGTAATACTTTTGTGCCTACTCAAATTATTATCATCGTATGATTTTTCACTATAGGTTGTTCTTCAACACTGGAATTCCTGGCAGTAGAAGAACTTATATATCTCCCGCAAAAAAAATGTCAATATCTCCTTTCTGGAACTCAACCAATTCATACGTATGATTTCCTATTTTTATGGATACTTTCTAGCTAACATGTTTCTAAATTAACAATAATTTTGCTAATTAGAAAACCAAGCATATGATACAACAAATTTAGAATAGTGGTAATTCAACTAAGAAAAGAACAGTGCTAATGAAATAAAAAATGCTAAGAAAGTTAGTATGTAACAAGGTACGTGGATATGGCTAGAAAATTGGAAATTGAATGATTTTCTGCTACTTGCTAGTCATCAATAAAATTCCAAGTTCCTTTTTTCTAATCGCAAATCAACACAAGAGATCGAGGATGAACTTCACCAAACGAATGAACTATCTGACAATATTACAGAAAGAGGGGATTTCCTATTTTTATGGATACTTTCTAGCTAACATGTTTCTAAATTAACAATAATTTTGCTAATTAGAAAACCAAGCATATGATACAACAAATTTAGAATAGTGGTAATTCAACTAAGAAAAGAACAGTGCTAATGAAATAAAAAATGCTAAGAAAGTTAGTATGTAACAAGGTACGTGGATATGGCTAGAAAATTGGAAATTGAATGATTTTCTGCTACTTGCTAGTCATCAATAAAATTCCAAGTTCCTTTTTTCTAATCGCAAATCAACACAAGAGATCGAGGATGAACTTCACCAAACGAATGAACTATCTGACAATATTACAGAAAGAGGGGATTTCCTATTTTTATGGATACTTTCTAGCTAACATGTTTCTAAATTAACAATAATTTTGCTAATTAGAAAACCAAGCATATGATACAACAAATTTAGAATAGTGGTAATTCAACTAAGAAAAGAACAGTGCTAATGAAATAAAAAATGCTAAGAAAGTTAGTATGTAACAAGGTACGTGGATATGGCTAGAAAATTAGAAATTGAATGATTTTCTGCTGCTTGCGAGTCATCAATAAAATTCCAAGTTCCTTTTTTTCTAATCGCAAATCAACACAAGAGATATATACAAGGATGAACTTCACCAAACGAATGAACTATCTGACAATATTACAGAAAGAGGGGATTTTTGTTGAAGATGAAGTTGATTCGGATCTTGAAAATCGCATTACCTACTTTCACTAATCATGCCTAACAGCCAAAATCAAAATTAGAAGACACGGATGGGGCATTGGTGCGCCGTCAACCTTGGCATGGCTGATTCCTTGCCCAAATTGGACTGCGGCGTGCGGCAAGCTCGTAATTAGTCCATCTGTCGATCGATCTATTATATGGCTATACATCACGCACGTACACTTAACAAAATCACACATGCACAGCGAACGATACCAATCCTCCTTTGGTGCATAGGAGTCCTTCTAAAAGAAATCCTAGCGGAAGAAGAAAGAAATTGGGCCCATGTCTACGAATCGGCGTGACGGAGCAACCCAAATAAGATCCTGGATATCCAGCTCAGTGATATACTGGCGTTAATCAGCCCCAAACCCTAGCAGATTGAATCCAGGTTTGCCCCAAAGTTCATCAGTTAAGATGTATGCTATTCCGGCACGAACAAAAAACCGAAATACTAACGAGCTACGTTGGCTCAGCAGCACATACTTTTGGCACAAAACAGAGTAACTAATATAGTCGAAGTGAAAGCATAAGGGACCAGAACAAATTCTGTACGTAGATGTAACCGTCAGTGTCCTTCAAATTGGCAGAATAGTTCAACAAAAAACCTGAATCAAAAGCACTTATGTTTTGCAGAAAGCAGTGTGGTTAATTAAACATGCCAACAGAATTTCGAATGAGGTGACTACAAGTTCACCAGTGTTTCCCAAAGGAGATACCAATCCTTTGGTGAATAGGAGTCCTGCTAAAAGACTAACGACAGAACAAACTGCGCCCATGGCTACGAGCCTAGTAATCGGCGTGATGGAGCAACCCAAAATCAGCGGGCGAAAGGGAACGGCACATGTTCCTCCAAGGCCCCAAACCCTAGCAAATAGAAAAGGAGATCCTAGATATCCAACTCGGTGCTATTCCGGCGTTCATCAGCCCCAAACCTTAGCGGATTGAATCCGTATTTGCCCCGAAGTTCATCAGTCAAGATATACGTTATTCCGGCACAAACAAAAATGGAAATACTAATGAGCTGAAATTCACTCGGCAGCACATACTTACCACTACGGTCATAATCGTCCAAACTTCAAAAATAAATGCTATATGGAACCACCAACCAATATGATTCTTACTGCTATTTTGCTCCATCTCAATACAGAAAGGAGACGAGGCTAAAAATAGAACAGTTTTCAATGTTGATATTTTTCAGGAAACAAAGGAAAAAGCTTTGCCTTGCGTCATTAATTAAGAAGGTTGTTCCCGGATTAATCAGAGGAAACCCAGGCAAAACCTAGAATCAGCTTCTGTTTGTTTCTGTCAAAATGAACAGCGAAATAAAAACTCTAATTCAACAACGAAATAATGAATGCATTGAATATTCAAGCTAGGATAACACTACAAAAGTATTTCCCCCCTTTTTTTGCTCAAAAAATGTTTTCACTGTTTGCTGCTACAAAAATTCCCCACTTCCGCACTGCCGCCAGCGGCATGTTTCCCGAAGTAGACCAACAGAGATACCAATCCTCCTTTGGTGCATAGGAGTCCTGCTAAAAGAAAGCCTAGCGGAAGAAGAAAGAAATTGGGCCCATGTCTACGAATCGGCTTGAAGGAGCAACCCAAATAAGATCCTGGATATCCAGCTCAGTGATATTCCGGCGCGTTAATCAGCCCCAAACCCTACCAGATTGAATCCGGGTTTGCCCCAAAGTTCATCAGTTAAGATGTACGCTATTCCGGCACAAACAAAAAACCAAAATACTAATGAGGTGACGTTGGCTCAGCAGCACATACTTTTGGCACAAAACAGAGTAGCTAACATAGTCGACTTAAAGCATAAGGGACCAGAACAAGTACCGTACATAGATGTAACATTCAGTGTCTTTCAAATTGGCAGAATAATTCAACAAAAGCCTGAATCAAAAGTACTTATGTGTTGCACAAAGCAGTGTGGTTAATAAAACATGCCAACAGAGTTTCTAATAAGGTGACTACAAGTTCACCAGCGTTTCCCAAAGGAGATACCAATCCTTTGGTGAATAGGAGTCCTGCTAAAAGACTAACGACGGAACAAACTGCGCCCATGGCTACGAGCCTAGTAATCGGCGTGACGGAGCAACCCAAAATCAGTGGGCGAAAGGGAACGGCACATGTTCGTCCAAGGCCCAAAACCCTAGCAAATAGAAAAGGAGATCCTAGATATCCAACTCGGTGGTATTCCGGCGTTCATCAGCCCCAAACCTTAGTGGATTGAATCTGGATTTGGCCCGATGGTCATCAGTCAAGATATACGTTATTCCGGCGCAAACAAAAATGGAAATACTAACGAGCTGAAGTTCACTCGGCAGCACATACTTAGCACTACGGCCATAATCGTATAAACTTCAAAAATAAATGCTACATGGAACCACCAACTAATATGATTCTTACTGCTATTTTGCTCCATCTCAATACAGAAAGGGTGAGGAGGCTAAAAATAGAACAGCTTTCACTGCTTTGCCTTGTGTCATTAATTAAGAAGGTCATTGCCCGATAGATTAATCGGAGGAAACCCAGGCAAAATCTAGAATGGACTTGTGTTTCTTTCTGTCCAAATGAACAGAGAAATAAAAACTCTAATTCAATAACGAAATAATGAATGCATTGAATATTCAAGCAACAAGATAACACTATAAAAGTATTTCCCCCCAAAAAAATTTGCTCAAAAAAAGTTTCCACTGTTTTCTGCTACAAAAATTCCCCCCTTTCCCCCACTTCCACACTGCAGCGGCATGTTTCCCAAAGGAGACCAACACCAACAGAGATACCAATCCTTTGGCGCATACGAGTCCTGCTAAAGGAAATAATAACGGTAGGAAGAAAGAAATTGAGCCCATGTATACAGATCGGCGTGACGGAGCAACCTAAAATCAAGTTCCCCCAAACCCTAGCCGATCAAAAAATAGATCCCAGATATCCAACTCTGAATCCGGATTCGCCGGCCCCAAAGTTCACCAGTGAAGACGTACACAGTACTAGTATTCAATCAAACGCGAGCTTTTCTTGTTGCCTCGACTCAAGGCATGCGGGAGAGCAGAGGAGGCAGTGCGATTACCTACCAAATCGTCGGCGGCCGGTTATGCGCGAGC
Source organism: Triticum urartu (assembly GCF_003073215.2). NCBI lineage: Eukaryota > Viridiplantae > Streptophyta > Magnoliopsida > Poales > Poaceae > Triticum > Triticum urartu. The sequence continues at coordinate 34,507,051 of NC_053023.1, read as the reverse complement.
GCGACGACGAGGGCCTCCGCGAATGGCAGCGGGCGATGCCGACGAACAAGATGAGAGGAGGGAAAAAGGAGGGAGCGAGGGTTTTTCTCACTCTCAGCAGCAGGGGAGCAACCGAGCAAGTGAGGAGGGAGAGATGTGGACGCAGGAGACCGACGGAGGAAAACAAAAACTAATTTCGGGTCGGGAGGACGGCCATGGCGGAGGTCAACAGGTCCAAGTAGTCAGACTCCTCTCTTTCTCTGCTGCAAAGTGCAAACACACGCACGCACAGCGTGACCCTCCTAGCCAATTTTTACAACCCTCCGCTACTGTGAACGCACTTTTATTTTTTAATTTTTTTTTGCGGGTGATGAATCCACTTAATTTCAAGTACTCTCCTAATCCCAAAAAAATATGGGTCGTGCTACGCGTCCGCCGGCTAATCTTTTTAGAAGACCAGCTGGGTTGCGAGCCGTCCGATCTTGCAACAGAAGCTTTGTTTCAGAAACATCAAGATCACAACATAGATTATGTTTCGGTAACACAAGCAACGTTGCAATCTGGTGAGCTCGTAAGCCCAGTGATGTTTCAGGAAATGTCGGGACGTTACAAACCGGCGAGCTCGCAGCTCCCGCACCTCCACAACACCGGCAATGTTTCAGAAACGTCGGAGATGTAGCAATCTGGCGAGCTTGCAGACCCGTGCCTCTGTAACATCAGTGATGTTTCAGAAAAAAAATGCAACACTAGGATGGTTGCAGTGGCGTAGGCGGCCAGTGATGGTCGGAGCCGGCGTGGTGGAGATTGGCGGTGGCCATGCCGAGCATGGGAGCTCCGCATCGGCGCCATGTTTTCGTAGGTGGCCGATGATGGTCGCGGCTTGCATGGAGGAGATTAGCTCCATGGTTGGGAGCTCCGCAGCGGCGCCATGGTTTCAGAGGCGATAAACGACCGAGGAGAGGGAGGAAGGGAGAGGGGCGGGCTGACAACTAGGGGGAGGAGAGAGGAAAGCCTATGAGCAAGGAAAGGGAACATGAGAGCTTGCTCGCTGGCGGCGGCACTGACGCATCTGGCATGTCTCTCAGTCACCGCTGCGGGAATCCTAGATCTTGCAACAAACTAGTTGTTGCGGTGGGAGAATTGCAACAACACCTCAGTTGCAAATCTGGGCTATGGAAAGTGACGTCTGATTATAGACAGATCGACAGCCACGAAGGTGATCGACGGGCGCAGAAAAATCCGCCGATTGAACAGAAGTTTTTCCCACCTACTAAGTACTTTTTTTGGCGAAATTACTAAGTACTAATCCATTGTGTGGAATAAAGTTTTCTTCCCGCTCATGCTCGTTTCATTCAAACGACACCGAAGGTGGGGCCGCTAGGCAAAGCCCCACGCGACGGACAAGAGTCCAATGTCGAAGTCCTCCCTCCTCGAGCCCGAGTGTGTCGGCGCCAGCTAGCCCATTCTTCGTAGCTTGGTGGAGGAGCTCTGGCCTTGAGCGAGGGTGTTGTCACCAGGTGCAAACACCGACTAGTCATACATAGGAGTTTCATCGAATACAGTTTTCCACAGAATTGGAGAAGGGCAACCTTTCACTCAAGTTTGGACAATAAAAAGGAAACTTCTATTTATTTTTTGAGATTCAGTAATCAACCTTATTGCAGCGAGTACAAAGAACAAGAGGAGAAAATAGTAGCTCAACTAGCGGCCATTCGTTTTGGAGCTATGACCTATGAGTTCGAAAGAAGCTTGGTAGAACATGAGCATTGCCTTGAGGACCAAGACAAAAAGAGAACTTAATTAATTTATTGATAAAGCTCCAATAGTAGAACCTCCAACGAACGAATAATGTAAGGGGTTTGGGTGATGCCGATAGATGCAAGGAAATCCTATCCGGTCTCTCTTAAACAACATATCATACTTCCGCAAGAATCTATTGGTGTTCCTAAATGAACTAGAAACACCGCCCCTCCCGATCACATTCCCTAGTTAGTTCTAGGAGATTTTAACCTCATTTGTTACCCACATGAGAAGAATAACATCAATTTCCATCACAGCGACACGATTAATTTGCATGACAAACGACAAAGAAACCCCGGTTCATGAACCATACCTTTTTAACTTAGCATGGAACTCCGCCTTCCCTAACTCTAGCCTCATCAAGCTATCTTGTGTCACCTCTGATCATGTGCCACTTGTAATCACGTTGTCCACCTCCATTCCTCGCTCCCGCCAATTTCGGTTTGAACGTTTTTGGGCCTTCTCCCATCCTGTCACCAAATTGTGGCCCAAGCCTGCCAATCTAATGGCCCCACACATAAGTCTAGTTCTTCCATTCTGGCCCGCACCCTTCAAGCAAGTTTTTCCATGTCTCAGCCTCCCAACATTTTAGGAAAAAATCGATCCATGTGCTTCACAACCAAGGCACGAACTACTTCTCACACGATCACAAATCACTCATTCTTAAAAAGCATATCAAAACCTGCTAGGCACGCACCCCCGCTTCTAGAATTTTAATCTCCTTGACATCTACCATGTACCTATCCCCTAACTCAGGCATCTTGACCTGCCTTTCACCATCGATGAGATCAAAGAAGCGTTCTCCACATGAACCCGAATGCCAGCCCTAGCATCGATGGCTTTGGCCCCGCATTCTACAAACACTTCTGGCCTAGTCTCAAACACCTTATTACCCCCTTTTTCTAAAACTTTGCAAACTCGACTTCTGCTACTGAACGTTTCAACTGCTCGGTCATGATCCTTCTGTTTACAAAAGAGGAGGCACACACGACAGATGCGTTCTGACCTATAGCCATCCAAAATTATCCCATTAAAGCCATCGCTAAGGTCAAAATGAACAGGTTAAAACAATGCATCCCCCTACTAGTCCATGGTTACCAAATGAGATTTCTATCTAGTAGATGGATCGCCGAGAATTTATCTGAACTGCTGCCACAAGTGCAAAGCCAAGACCATGGTGTTCAAACTTGATTTTAGGAAGGCATTTGATTCTATATCTGAAGGAAATATGCCCTAGAGGCAATAATAAAGATGTTATTTATATTTCCTTATATCATGATAAATGTTTATTATTCATGCTAGAATTGTATTAACCGGAAACATAGTACATGTGTGAATACATAGACAAAACAGAGTGTCCCTAGTATGCCTCTACTTGACTAGCTCGTTAATCAAAGATGGTTAAGTTTCCTAACCATAGACATGTGCTGTCATTTGATGAACGGGATCACATCATTAGAGAATGATGTGATGGACAAGACCCATCTGTTAGCTTAGAATAATGATCGTTAAGTTTTATTGCTATTGCTTTCTTCATGACTTATACATATTCCTCTAACTATGAGATTATGCAACTCCCGAATACCGGAGGAACACCTTGTGTGCTATCAAACGTCACAACGTAACTGGGTGATTATAAAGATGCTCTACAGGTGTCTCCGAAGGTGTTTGTTGGGTTGGCATAGATCAAGATTAGGATTTGTCACTCCAAGTATCGGAGAGGGGTATCTCTGGGCCCTCTCAGTAATGCACATCACTATAAGCCTTGCAAGCAATGTGACTAATGACTTAGTTGCGGGATGATGTATTACGGAATGAGTAAAGAGACTTGCCGGTAACGAGATTGAACTAGGTATGATGATACCGACGATCGAAGATCGGGCAAGTAACATACCGATGACAAAGGGAATAACATATATTGTTATTGCAGTTTGACCGATAAAGATCTTTGTAGAATATGTAGGAACCAATATGAGCATCCAGGTTCCGCTATTGGTTATTGACCGGAGATGTGTCTCGGTCATGTCTCGATGGCGATTTGTATTATGAGTTATGTGTCTTTGGTGACTGAAGTTTGTTTGGAGTCCCGGATGAGATCACGAACATGACGAGGAGTCTCGAAATGGTCGAGAGGTAAAGATTCATACATTGGAAGGTTATATACAGACACCGGAATGGTTCCGAAGAGGTTCAGGGATTTTTCGGAGTACCGGGAGGTTACCAGAACCCCCTCGGGAAAGTTAATGGGCCTCATGGGCCATGGTGGAGAGGAGGAGGTAGGCCACAGAAGGTGCCCCCCTAGCAGTCCGAATTGGACAAGGGGTGGGGGGCGCGGCCACGCTTTCCTTCTCCCTCTCCCCCTCTTTGTTGGAAGGAGGGGGGGACCCGACTAGGACTAGGAGTCCTAGTGGGACTCCCCCCACTTGGCGCGCCCCCTAGGGCCGGCCGGCCTCCCCTCTCCTCCTTTATATACGGGGGTGGGGGCACCCCAAAGGCACATCGATTATTCTCTTAGCCGTGTGCGGTGCCCCCCTCCACAGTTTACTACTTCGGTCATAGCGTCGTAGTGCTTAGGCGAAGCCCTACGCGGATCACATCACCATCATCGTCACCACACCGTCGTGCTAACGGAACTCTCCCTCGACCCTCTGCTGGATCAAGAGTTCGAGGGACGTCATCGAGATGAACGTGTGCTGAACACGGAGGTGCTGTACGTTTGGTACTAAGATCGGTTGGATCGCGAAGACGTTCGACTACATCCACCGCCTTAACCTAACGCTTCCACTTTCGGTCTATGAGGGTACATGGACACACTCTCCCCCTCTCGTTGCTATGCATCTCCTAGATAGATCTTGCGTGATCGTAGGATAATTTTTGAAATTGTATGCTACATTCCCCAACAGTGGCATCTGAGCCAGGTCTATGCGTAGATGATATGCACGAGTAGAACACAAAGAGTTGTGGGCGATAATAGTCATACTGCTTACCACCAACGTCTTATTTTGATTCAGTGGTATTGTTGGATGAAGAGGCCCATACCAACCTTACATGACCACGTTCATGAGACCGGTTCCACCGACAGACATGCAACTTGTTTTGCATAAAGGTGGCTGGTGATACGTCCATTTTGCATCATGCTTTTATATCAATATTTATTGCATTATGGGCTGTTATTACACATAATGTCACAATACTTATGCCTATTCTCTCTTATTTTACAAGGTTTACATGAAGAGGGAGAATGCCGGCAGCTGGAATTCTGGGTTGGAAAAGGAGCAAATATTAGAGACCTATTCTGCACAACTCCAAAAGTCCTGAAACTTCACGGGAGCACGTTTTGGAATATATAAAAAATACTGGCGAAAGAATTTACCAGAGGGGGCCCACACCCTGGCCACGAGGGTGGGGGGCGCGCCCTACCCCCCTGGGCGCACCCCCTATCTCGTGGCCCCCCTGGCAGGCCTCCGGTGCCCATCTTCTGCTATATGAAGTCTTTTGTCCGAGAAAAAAATCATAATCAAGCTCACGGGACGAAACTCTGCCGCCACGAGGCGGAACCAATCTAGGGCTCCGGCGGAGCTGTTCTGCCGGGGAAACATCCCTCCGGGAGGGGGAAATCATCACCATCGGTCCTCTCAGCGGGAGGGGGTCAATCTCCATCAACATCTTCACTAGCACCATCTCCTCTCAAACCCTAGTTCATCTCTTGTATCCAATCTTTGTCTCAAAACCTCATATTGGTACCTGTGGGTTGCTAGTAGTGTTGATTACTCCTTGTAGTTGATGCTAGTTGGTTTACTTGGTGGAAGATCATATGTTCAGATCCTTTATGCATATTAATATCCCTCTGATTATGAACATGAATATGATTTGTGAGTAGTTACGTTTGTTCCTAAGGACATGGGAGAAGTCTTGCTATAAGTAGTCATGTGAATTTGGTATTCGTTCGATATTTTGATGAGATGTATGTTGTCTCTCCTCTAGTGGTGTCATGTGAACGTCGACTACATGACACTTAACCATTGTTTGTGCCTAGGGGGAAGGCATTGGGAAGTAATAAGTAGATGATGGGTTGCTAGAGTGACAGAAGCTTAAACCCTAGTTTATGAGTTGCTTCGTAAGGGGCTGATTTGGATCCATATGTTTCATGCTATGGTTAGGTTTACCTTAATACTTCTTTTGTAGTTGCGGATGCTTGCAAGAGGGGTTAATAATAAGTGGTATGCTTGTCCAAGAAAGGGCAGTACCCAAGCACCGGTCCACCCACATATCAAATTATCAAAGTACCGAACGTGAATCATATGAACGTGATGAAAACTAGCTTGACGATAATTCCCATGCGTCCTCAGGAGTGTTTTCCTTTATATAAGAGTTTGTCCAGGCTTGTCCTTTGCTACAAAAAGGATTGGGCCATCTTGCTGCACCTTTCTTACTTTTATTACTTGTTACCCGTTACAAATTACCTTATCACAAAACTATCTGTTACCGATAATTTCAGTGCTTGCAGAGAATACCTTACTGAAAAATGCTTACCATTTCCCTCTGCTCCTCGTTGGGTTCAACACTCTTACTTATCGAAAGGACTACGATAGATCCCCTATACTTGTGGGTCATCAGTTGGCGGGTGTCTGTTTCTCCAACTTTAGTTGAATCAAATTTGACTATGGACGGTCTTCGTTGAAGGTTAAAATGGCACACTTGATGAAAAATCGTTGTGGTTTTGATGCGTAGGTAAGAACGATTCTTGCTAGAAGCCCGTAGCAGCCACGTAAAACTTGCAACAACAAAGTAGAGGACGTCTAACTTGCTTTTGTAGGGCATGTTGTGATGTGATATGATCAAAACGTGATGAGATATAAATTGTTGTATGAGATGATCATGTTTTGTAAAAGTTATCGGCAACTGGCAGGAGCCTTATGGTTGTCACTTTATTGTATGAAATGCAATCGCCATGTAATTGCTTTACTTTATCACTAAGCGGTAGCGATAGTCGTAGAAGCAATAGTTGGCGAGACGACAATGACGCTACGATGGAGATCAAGATGTCAAGCCGGTGATGATGGAGATCATGACAGTGCTTTGGAGATGGAGATCAAAGGCACAAAATGATGATGGCCATAGCATGTCATATATTTTGATTGCATGTGATATTTATCTTTTATGCATCTTATTTTGCTTAGTGCGGCGGTAGCATTATAAGATGATCCCTCAATAAATTTCAAGGTGTAAGTGTTTTCCCTGATTATGCACCGTTGCTACAGTTCGTCATGCCGAGACACCACATGATGATCAGGCGTGATAAGCTCTATGTTCACATACAACGGGTGTAACCCAGTTTTGCATGTGCAGAATACTCGGGTTAAACTTGACGAGCCCAACATATGCAGATATGGCCTCGGAACACTGAGACCGAAAGGTCGAACGTGAATCATATAGTAGATATGATCAACAAAGAGATGTTCACGATTGAAAGCTACTCCATCTCACGTGATGATCGGACATGGTTTAGTTGATATGGATCACGTGATCATTTAGATGACTCAAGGGATGTCTATCTAAGTGGGAGTTCTTAAGTAATATGATTAATTGAACTTAAATTTATCATGAACTTTGTCCTGATAGTATTTGCATATGTATGTTCTAGATCAATAGCTCGCGTATAGCTTCCCCGTTTTATTTATGATATGTTCCTAGAGAAAACTAAGTTGAAAGATGATAGTAGCAATGTTGCGGACTAGGTCCGTGATCAGAGGATTATCCTCAATGCTGCACAAAGAATTATGTCCTTGATGCACCGCTAGGTGACAGAACTATTGCAGGAGCAGATGCGGACGTTATGAACGTTTGACAAGCTCGGTATGATGACTACTTGATAGTTTAGTGCACCATGCTTTACGGCTTAGAACCGAGACTTCAAAAATGTTTTGAACAACATGGAGCATATGAGATGTTCCAAGAGTTGAAATTGGTATTTCAGACTCATGCCCGTGTTAAGAGGTATGAGACCTCTGACAAAGTACTTTTCCTACAAGATGGAGGAGAATAGCTCAGCTAGTGAGCATATGCTCAGAATGTCTAGGTACTACTACAATCGCTTGAATCAAGTGGGAGTTAATCTTCCAGATAAGATTGTGATTGACAGAGTTCTCTAGTCACTATCACCAAGTTACTAGAACTTCGTGATGAACTACAATATGCGAGGGATGATGAAAACAATTCCCAAGCTCTTCGCAATGCTGAAATCAGAGAAGGTAGAAATGAAGAAAAAGCATCAAGTGTTGATGGTTAACAAGACCACTAGTTTCAAGAAAAGGGCAAAGGAAAGAAAGGGAAAACTTCAAAAGAATGGCAAGAAAGTTGTCACTCCCATGAAGAAGCCCAGAGCCAGACCCAAGCCTGAAACCGAGTGCTTCTACTGCAAAAGAAATGGTCACTGGAAGTGGAACTGCCCTAGATACTTGGCAGATAAGAAGGATGGAAAAGTGAACAAAGGTATATTTGATATACATATTATTGATGTGTACTTTACTAGTGTTTATATCAACCCCTCGATATTTGATACTGGTTCAGTTGCTAAGAGTAGTAACTTGAAATAGGAGTTGCAAGATAAACAGATACTAGTTAAGAACGAGGTGACAATGTGTGTTGGAAGTGATTCCAAGGTAGATACGATCACCATCGCACACTCCCTCTACCTTCGGGTTTAGAATTGAACCTAAATAAATGTTATGGTGTTTGCGTTGAGCATTAATATGATTAGATCATGTTTATTGCAATACAACTATTCATTTAAGTTAAAGAATAATTGTTGTTTTGTTTATATGAATAAAACCTTCTATGGTCATACACCCAATGTGAATGGTTTATTGAATCTCGATCGTAGTGATACACATATTCATAATATTGATGCCAAAAGATGCAAAGTTGATAATGATAGTGCAACATATTTGTGGCACTGCCGTTTAGGTCATATTGGTGTAAAGCGCATGAAGAAACTCCATGCTGATGGGCTTTTGGAATCACTTGATGCTTGCGAACCATGCCTCATGGGCAAGATGACTAAGACTCCGTTCTCCGGAGCAATGGAGCGAGACGCTGACTTATTGGAAATAATACATACCGATGCATGCGGTCCGATGAGTGTTGAGTGCTACCTCTTGAGCACTGCGTTGGTTTTCCCTTGAAGAGGAAAGGGTGATGCAACAAAGTAGCATAAGTATTTCCCTCAGTTTTTGAGAACCAAGGTATCAATCCAGTAGGAGACTACACGTAAGTTCCTCGTACCTGCACAAACAAATAAGAACCTCGCAACCAACGCGATAAAGGGGTTGTCAATCCCTTCACGGTGACTTACGAGAGTGAGATCTGATAGAGATAATAAGATAAATATTTTGGTATTTTTATGATATAGATTGAAAGTAAAGATTGAAAAGTAAAATAGATTGGAAACTTATATGATAGAAGATAGACCCCGGGGCCATAGGTTTCACTAGTGGCTTCTCTCAAGATAGCATAAGTATTACGATGGGCAAACAAATTATTGTCGAGCAATTGATAGAAAAGTGCATAATTATGAGAATATCTAGGCATGATCATGTATATAGGCATCACGTCCGTGACAAGTAGACCTAAACGATTCTGCATCTACTACTATTACTCCACACATCGACCGCTATCCAACATGCATCTAGAGTATTAAGTTCATAAGAACAGAGTAACGCATTAGGCAAGATGACATGATGTAGAGGGATAAACTCAAGCAATATGACATGAACCATATCTTTTTATCCTCGATGGCAACAATACAATATGTGCCTTGCTGCCCCTGTTGTCACTGGGAAAGGACACCGCAAGATTGAACCCAAAGCTAAGCACTTCTCCTATTGCAAGAAAGATCAATCTAGTAGGCCAAACCAAACTGATAATTCGAAGAGACTTGCAAAGATAACCAATCATACATAAAATATTTTAGAAAAGAATCAAATATTGTCCATAGATAAACTTGATCATAAACCCACAATTCATCGGATCTCGACAAACACACCGCAAAAAGAATTACATCGAATAGATCTCCAAGAAGATCGAGGAGAACTTTGTATTGAGATCCAAAGAGAGAGAAGAAGTCATCTAGCTAATAACTATGGACCCGAAGGTCTGTGGTAAACTACTCACACATCATCGGAGAGGCTATGGTGTTGATGTAGAAGCCCTCCGTGATTGATTCCCCCTCCGGCGGAGCTCCGAAAAGGCCCCAAGCTGGGATCTCTTGGGTACAGAAGGTTGCGGCGGTGGAAATAGGGTTTCGTGGATGTTGCCTAGAGGGGGGGGGGGTGAATAGGCGCTTTAAAAAATAGGTTTAGGCTTGAACAAATGCGGAATAAACCTAGCGGTTAATTTGCCAAGCACAAAACCTAAAACAACTAGGCTCACCTATGTGCACCAACAACTTATGCTAAGCAAGATAAGCAACTATGTGATAGCAAGATATATGACACAGAACAATATGGCTATCACAAAGTAAAGTGCATAAGTAAAGGGCTTGGGTAAGAGATAACCGAGGCACGTGGAGACGACGATGTATCCTGAAGTTCACACCCTTGCGGATGCTAATCTCCGTTTGGAGCGGTGTGGAGGCACAATGCTCCCCAAGAAGCCACTAGGGCCACCGTAATCTCCTCACGCCCTCGCACAATGCAAGATGCCGTGATTCCAGTAAGGGACCCTTGAGGGCGGTCACCGAACCCGTACAAATGGCAACCCTTGGGGGCAGTCACCGAACCCGTACACTTTGGCAACCCTTGGGGGCGGTCACCGGTACCCATCAAATTGCTCGGGGCGATCTCCACAACCTAATTGGAGACCCCGACGCTTGCTCGGAGCTTTACACCACAATGATTGAGCTCCGAACACCACCAACCGTCTAGGGCGCCCAAGCACCCAAGAGGAACAAGCTCAAGGGTACCAAGCACCCAAGAGTAATAAGATTCCCAACTTGTAACTTCCACGTATCACCATGGAGAACTCAAACCGATGCACAAATGCAATGGCAAGGGCACACGGAGTGCCCAAGTCCTTCTCTCCCAAATCCCACCAAAGCAACTAATGCTAGGGAGGAAAACGAGAGGAAGAACAAGAAGGAGAACACCACGAACTCCAAGATCTAGATCCAAGGGGTCCCCCTCACATAGAGGAGAAACTGATTGGTGGAAATGTGGATCTAGATCTCCTCTCTTTTTCCCTCAAAAACTAGCAAGAATCCATGGAGGGATTGTGAGTTAGCAAGCTCAAAGAAGGTCAACAATGGGGGCAAAAACGAGCTCAAGAGTTAGGGAACCATTGGGGAAGAAGACCCCCTTAAATAGGTCCCCATGAATCTGCACGTTATGTATAGAATAACATAGGAGCGGTACAACCTCTATGATCACCAGTACAACCAGTAACAGGCAATAAGCGGTACAACCGGCCCACAACCGCCCAACAACCGCACCACAATAGAGACCAGTCCGGTGGTAGAGCGGTACATGACCGGTACAACCTCTGGACCAATTCTGGAGCGGTACAACCGCTCCAAATACCGGTTGTACCGGTCAAGCGGTACAACCTCTCCATGGGGCGGTACAACCTCTCTGTGAAAAACAGGCAATATCAAAACAACCACAACTTTCGCATACGAGCTCCGAATTCAACGAAACCAAGTTTGTTGGAAAGCTAATGACAAGGGCTAACACAATCTTGAGAGAAATATCAATAAGAAGCAAATGAGAAAAGGACCATAATAAAATGGTGAGAACCCTTCCTTGGATAAGACCGGTAAAACCTCCAACACCAAAAACATCATAGAAGACGCATGCGAACTCCGTTTTCAATGAACTCAAGCTTGTCATCAAGATGACCATAAGCTCTAAGACTCAAAAAAGGAACCAAACAAGAACCAAGAAAGATGATGCAAGGATGCAATGGTTTGAGCTCTCGACTAATGATACGATCAAGGTACTCCCTGGAGAGCCCCCCTTGATAGTACGGCAATCGATCCTACAACCCGGTCTCCCAACTACCACTATGAGACCGGTAAAATAGAAAACCTATCAAGGGCAAACCTTTGCCTTGCACATAGTCCACTTGAGCTAGATGATGACGATCTTGACTTCCTCAAGTTGGACCACCTTTCTTTATTGTGTTGGCTCGATGAAGACTAGTTGATTGCTCCCCCATACTCCACTATGGGTGAGCCACTGTTTGGCACATCTTCACAATTCCATTGATACCACAATGGACGGCAAGCTTCAAGCTTGATTTCTCCCCCATACTCCATTATGGGTGAGCCACTCTTTGAGTTGCTCCACTTAAACTTGCACACTGCAAACTTGATGATGATCACCACTTGATATCATCCTCCATGGGTTGTATGAGATCTTCCTCTTGACGCAAGACCATGGAAACATACCTAACCCCACAAAGAACTCTCACGTAGACCATGGGTTAGTACACAAAGAGTAATGGACAATGCTTACCATACCATGGGATCACTTGATCCCTCTCGGTACTTCTTCTACGCTTTCTGAGTTGATCAACTTGATTCACTCTGGACTTAGTCTTGATCAACATTGAATCTTTCCAACTCTCTTTATTTGGATGATGTCTTGAAGGTAAACATGAATGATCACACAATCTTCTTCTTCAAGACATGCTTGCGATAAGCTCAACTCACACATGACCAATCTTTGGATAATTCCTTGAAAAGCACTTTGGCCATCTCAACTCACACATGACCAATCTTTGGAAAATTCCTTGAAAAGCACTTTAGCCATCTCATGAACTCCTTGAAACCAACATATGGGGGCACCGCATGTCCTTTCATCGGGGTATATGGATATATATATAGGAGGAAGAAGTAGGTCGGTGGAGTTGCGAGGGGCCCACGAGGGTGGGGCACGCCCAGGGGGCAGGTGCGCCCCCTGCCTCGTGGCCTCCTCGCTTCTTTATTGACGTCTACTCCAAGTCCCATGGATCATGTTTGTTCCAAAAATAACTCTCCCAAAGGTTTCATTCCGTTTGATATTTCTTTTCTGCGAAACACTTAAATAGGCAAAAAAACAGCAATTTGCACTGGGCCTTGGGTTAGTTGGTTAGTCCCAAAAATAATATAAAAGTGTATAATAAAGCCCATTAAACATCCAAAACAGATAATATAATAGCATGGAACAATAAAAAATGATAGATACGTTGGAGACGTATCAAGCATCCCCAATCTTAATTCCTGCTCGTCCTCGAGTAGGTAAATGATAAAAACATAATTTTTGATGTGGAATGCTACCTGTAACATCCCAAAATTCTAAATTTTGGAATGATATATTAAATAAATAGTTTTGATTGTTTGTTTGATTGTGGTGTGGTTGCTTGTGTGAAATTGAGTGGAATTTGGAACTTTTTGAAAGTTGAATGAGAGGGAATGAAATGACTTTCCCAAACTTTCTCTTTGCATTTATGATCTCCATGAATTCAAATTCATTTCATCACAAACCCCTAGAGTGAAGATGATATGACTTCTTTCATTTAAATAAATGAAAAGGGTTTTGAAAAGAATAGAATTTCCATTTGGAAATATTTCAAATTCAGAAACTTTATGCAACTCAATGATTTTCATGAGAGAATATAAAATGACCTCTTCAAATTATATGAAATATGAGTTGGAAATTTAAAAGAGTAAATTGAAAGTCGCTTTGAAGGTATTTTGAAACCCCTTTCAATTTGGAGTTATTTGGTTTTTATTCAAGTTATTTTTCTCCTAAAAAAATAAATAGAAATAAGGGTAAAATGATTACCTTCAATGGAAAATTACAAGAAAATAAATTTGAAATCATTTTGGTATTTAAAAAAATTAATTTTATTGGGTTTTATTGCAACAGCAGCAATGTTTGAATTTTTGTGAATTTTATTTGCATCTGGAAATATGTTCATGTTTTAGGAAATCTTTTTATGATTTTTTTTCAATATATTATATGCCTATATAATAGCTCAGGCAAAAAAAAGGAGGCCGAGCGCCCAGCGCACGGTCCCCATCCGCTGCCTCCCTTTGCCCGCGTGGATCTCCTCCCTCGTTGACTTTCTCTCCTGATGACTGGGCCCCGCGTACCTTCTTCTTCCCCAATACACGTATCAGAACAGAAATCTACACGTAAACGTACACGCAGCCGCCGCGTGCAATCTTCGTGGAAACCCTATCTCTAGCCTTCCCCTCGTCTAAGAAATATGTCCTATAAATAGGCACGACCCCTTTAGACCGATTCCTTTTGAAACCCCTCGCCAAGTCCACCCCTATAGCTCGTACTCGTCGTTCCAATCTGGCCAAAGACACTGCAGTTCATCGCCATTTTCCCACTCCGGTGAGCCATCCCAAGTCTTCTTATTTTGTGTTTCGACAGCTCTCGGTCCCTAGTTTCGTTTTGACAAGGTCTTGCATCCCCTCTCCATCTACAGAGGCCATACCAAACTCGTTGTCTTCGCCGGAGCACCCGGAGCACCGAGTTTTGTCACCTCGCCCCGCAGCCGTCCGACGTTCCCAAGTTACTCCGTCGCCACCTCCGGAACCGCGACTCACCACCGCATCTACTCGACACCTACGCCGCTGCCCCCGACCACCGGAACCGCCGGAGCCGAGTCACCCCATCGCCCCAATGTACGTTGATTCTTCTCTGTACTTACGAGCTCTATTCGTTCAGTTAAGAAAAAATTGTTTTGGTTTTTTAGATAGGTTTTTGTTTAGATCGGTTGGATCAGTTTTAGTAGATCGGTTCTATTAGTCGGTTTACGTCGGTTTAGACCGGACTGGTTCGCCGGTTTATTTTATTAAACACACATGTACGTTTTAGTGATAACACGGCCGAGCGTAGCTTAGTTACAGAACGCACACCCCGTAGGCCCAGTTGCAGCCCGCTACTTAGCTAGTGCCTGGTTGTTGTTTTTTCGTTTATGTTTTAAAAAACAGAAAATGTTTCAATCTTAGATTGCTTGTATCTTTTAGCCTGCTTAATGTTTTTGAGTGATTCCAATTGCACTGTGTCACAAATTTTGTGAAGTTTCCGTTAGTGACTTGAAATTTTGAATTTGAGGAGTTTAAATCTGGTTTATTTCAAATATGCCCCAAACACTGTTTTGGCTCTAGTTTGAATTCTAGAATAGATTTTTGATTGATTCTTTTTGCTACTATTTTGGTATTGTTTTTTTCTATCCAGTAGCATATAGTGGCTTATTTTTTAGTTTATTTTAAATTAGGTTTATTGTGAAAACAGTACTGTTTTGCTTATGTAGTTGTTTTAGTCATATAATTAGTGTTTTTAATTATTTTTAGTTAATTATTTTTGTAAATTTTTACATGTTGTCATATGTTTCTGTTAGACTATAGTAGATAAATTTTTGTAGTTATTTATTAGTGTTTAGCTACTTTTAGTATTTGTTCGTTTAGTTCATAGTGATAGTTGATAAAATAGTTTTATTAGTTTGGAAAGTAATTCTTTTTGCCACTTCAATATATGTTGTCATTGATTCTGTTATTTAGGAGTAAATTAGTTTGATAATTATTTTAGTATTGTTTACTATTGTCTTAGTGTTTTGCTAGTTGTTATAGTTGTTCTGGTGTTAACTAGATAGTTACAATAGTTTTCATACTAGGTATTTTTGCTAGTAAATGCTTTAGTAAATTATTTTCTGTTGTTTCATTAGGATTATATTTTCTATGTTGTAGAAAAGTTATTAGAGTAATTTAGTTTTAATAAGAAAGTATTGATTGTTATTGTGTGAAGTTGGTTTCTCCCTAGTTTTCTTTGAAATTTTCTTTGGATTTTCTATTTGGTTTTCTTTGTTGCTTTTATTTTGATTGAGTGTTAATATGATTGATAGAACTGATTGTTAGAATGTTTTGCTTATGTGAATGTTATGTTTGACTTAATAGATTTTCAACGGAGTGACGAAAGTTCTACCAAGTCTTTATTCCGAGAGCGTTATTATCTTCATCAAGTAATACCAGGCAAGTTCACTTTGACCATGTTATTCATACCTATGTTTACTGCATTTAGTATCACCCTACATAGTCCCTCCAGTAGTGTTATTGGATCTTGTAGTTGAGTAGAATGCATGAGGTAGGTACCCATCTCCCTGTTACGAAGCCCGGGACGTTATTTATTTTAAAATGCTACGCTATAGTAGATGGGGTTGGTATGAGTGCTTGGGAGTGGTGTGAGAATGGAGGACTCTACGTCAATGACGACAACTTCATGATGTCATCGGCAAGGACTGCATCTTCATGACCTCAAGACCTCAAGATTTTGAGACTCGAGACAAGAATTCAATACACACTACTGGGTGAAGGACGATTGACGGGCACCCTGGAGAAACCAGTGGATGGCCGGGATGCATGGAGAAGCGCCATGACATCTTGCGGAAAGCTTCACCCAGACTCAAAGAGACGGAAGAATACTTCATGCTCGGAAGCTTACCTGTGCAACCGCAAGTCACTATGGGCTCTGTCTTGGTTGACCCTAGTGGTGACTCTGGCTGGGACGGTTCTAGCAGATGTAGAACTACGGTAGGATTGGATGAGCACCGGACAGTGGTCAAACGAACTCTTCGAAAGACCATGTTTCGGTCATCTTGTTCACAAACACCCTGAAGTGCGAGAACGTAAAAGAGGGATCGAATCTTGCGGGTAAAGTGTACAAACCTCTATAGAGGGTTTAAACCTAACCGATTAGCCGTGTCCCCGATTACGGACAATTTGAGCCTCTGGACTTGGATTTATCTCAGAACTCTCAACACCGGACTGATAACTTAATTATGGGCAACTTATCATGATTTGGGCTATGAGACATCGGTTGGCGGAACCATGTCATGATAGAAACTCCATAGTACAAACTCCAGTTATTTCCTTTGATGTAGGGAAAAATAAAACCAGCTTTTATGCAAAAACTCAGACCCAAAGCCACAAAGCCATATTGCATGTAGTATAGTTTATCATCTGTTTTTCTTACAGTGATCTTGCCGGTACATTCAATGCACTGACCTACACGGCTGCAACATCTCATGTTGCAGATATGTTTCTTCCGACGAATAAGAGTACGTACAGGGTTACGGTCTACACTCAACTTGCCGATGGAGTTGATGGGACTCCACACCCGATTGTTTGTTTCCGCTGAGACTGATGAGGTATATATCAGTTTTACGTTATTTATACATGTGATTGCACTTTGATATATACATTGATGTACTGTGTGTGCCAGCATACCGATCCAGGGATGGCACAGATACACAGAGGCTTGACCGTCTGAGGTCGGGTCGCTACACTACCTAGCATAATTCTCAATGTAATTTTCTTTATTCTGGCATGAATACTCAGATCCGAGAGATTCAAGACAAAACTTTAATATTGACATAAAAATAATAATACTTCAAGCATACTAACTAAGCAATCATGTCTTCTCAAAATAACATGGCAAATGAAAGTTCATCCCTACAAATTCATATAGTTTGGTCATGCTCCATTTTCATCACACAAGAATGCTCTCATCATGCACAACCCCGATGACAAGCCAAGCAATTGTTTCATACTTTAGTAATCTCAAACTTTTTTTCAATTTTCACGCAATACATGAGCATGAGCCATGGATATAACACTATGGGTGGAATAGAATATAATGATGGGGGTTATGTGGAGAAGACAAAAAAGGAGAAAGTCTCACATTGACGTGGCTAATCAATGGCCTAGGGAGATGCCGATCAACTGATGTCAATGCAAGGAGTAGGGATTGCCATGCAATGGATGCACTAGAGCGATAAATGTATGAAAGCTCAACAAAAGAAACTAAGTGGGTGTGCATCCAACTTGCTTGCTCACAAAGACCTAGGGCATTTGAGAAAGCCCATTGTTGGAATATACAAGCCAAGTTCTATAATGAAAAATTACCACTAGTATATGGAAGTGACAAAACAAGAGACTCTCTATCATAAATATCATGGTGCTACTTTGAAGCACAAGTGTGGAAAAAAAAGGATAGTAGCATTGTCCCTTTTTGGCCTTTCTTTTTTTACTTTTATTTGGCCTTTTATTGGGACAATGCTCTATTAATGATGATCATCACACTTCTATTTATTTACAACTCAATGATTACAAGTCGATACTAGAACAAAATATGACTCTATATGAATGCCTCCCGCGGTGTGCCGGGAAGGGCAATGAATCAAGAGTGACATGTATGATAAATTATGCATGGTGGCTTTGCCACAAATACGATGTCAAATACATGATCATGCAAGGCAATATGATAATGATGAAGCATGTCATAAATGAAACGGTGGAAAGTTGCATGGCAATATATCTCGGAATGGCTATGGAAATGCCATAATAGGTAAGTATGGTGGTTGTTTTGAGGAAGATATAAGGAGGTTTATGTGTGATAGAGCGTATCATATCATGGGGTTTGGATGCACCAGCGAAGTTTGCACCAACTCTCAAGGTGAGAAAGGGCAATGCACGGTATCGAAGAGGCTAGCAATGATGGAAAGGTGAGAGTGTGTATAATCCATGGACTCAACATTAGTCATAAAGAACTCACATACTTATTGCAAAAATCTACAAGTCATCAAAAACCAAGCATTGCGCGCATGCTCCTAGGGGATAGATTGGTAGGAAAAGACCACCGCTCGTCCCCGACCGCCACTCATAAGGAAGACAATCAAAGAACACCTCATGTTTCAAATTTGTTACACAACGGTTACCATACGTGCATGCTACGGGACTTGCAATCTTCAACATAAGTATTTCTCAAATTCACAACTAATCAACTAGCACACTCTAATATCACCATCTTCATATCTCAAAACAATTATCAAGTATCAAACTTCTCATAGTATTCAATGCACTTTTCATGATAGTTTTTATTATACCAATCTTGGATGCCTATCATATTTAGGACTAATTTCATAACCAAAGCAAATTACCATGCTGTTCTAAAGGACTCTCAAAATAATATAAGTGAAGCATGAGAGATCAATAATTTCTATAAAATAAAACCACCACCGTGCTCTAAAAGATATAAGTGAAGCACCAGAGCAAAAATTATCTAAAAGATATAAGTGAAGCACATAGAGTATTCTAAGAAATTCCAATTCATGTGTGTCTCTCCCAAAAGGTGTGTACAGCAAGGATGATTGTGGTAAAATAAAAAGCAAAGACTCAAATCATACAAGACGCTCCAAGCAAAACAAATATCATGTGGTGGATAAAAATATAGCCTCAAGTAAAGTTATCGATGGACGAAGACGAAAGAGGGGATGCCTTCCGGGGCATCCCCAAGCTT